>NW_007726283.1:140922-210391 GCF_000696425.1 Galeopterus variegatus | reverse complement strand
ACACTGAGATACCATCTCACCCCAGTTAGGATGGCCAAAATCCAAAAGACTCTGAACAATAAATGCTGGCGAGGTTGCGGAAAGAAAGGAACTCTCATACATTGCATACCTGTTCTCCAATGTTCATTGCAGCACTCTTTACAATTGCCAAGAGTTGGAATCAGCCCAAATGTCCATCATCGGATGAGTGGATACGGAAATTGTGGTATATCTACACAATGGAATACTACTCAGCTATAAAAACGAATGAAATTCTGCCATTTGCAACAACATGGATGGACCTTGAAAGAATAATATTAAGTGAAACGAGTCAGGCAGAGAAAAAGAAATACCACATGTTCTCACTTATTGGTGGGAGCTAGAAATGGATAAGTTAATTCACTCACACACACACACACAAAAAAAAAACCCAGGGTGGGGGGAGGTGGATATAACAACTACAATTTTTTGAAGTTGTTACAACAAGCAAATGGAAAGGACACTCTTGGGTGGGAGGGGGGAGAGGGAAGAGGGAGGGAGGTTTTGGTGATGGGCCATAATAATCAACCACATTGTATATTGACAAAATAAAAATTTAAAGGAAAAAAATAAATAAAAAAATAAATAAAAAATAAAACTAGTTGCTAAAAAGAATCACAGTGCAGTCATGTTGGACACACACTATGCAAATATGTAATTATGAATCATAGTTAGAAAATAAGTCATTTATGAGCATAGTAATTTGGTCTTTATCATTAACTTAATCTTCATTTTGGGGTCTTATGCACATCCCAGAGTTAGGCAGGAGAAATAATTCTCAAACTTTCTCATTTGACTTATGCCCAAATTGAGAAACAGCCTGAACCCAACATGCTCGTATGTGTCATTTAAAACCTCCCAGGGAGGGCCGGCCCGTGGCTCACTCGGGAGAGTGTGGTGCTGATAACACCAAGGCCCCGGGTTCGGATCCCATATAGGGATGGCTGGTTCGCTCACTGGCTGAGCGTGGTGCTGACAACACCAAGTCAAGGGTTAAGATCCCCTTACCGGTCATCTTTAAAAAAAAAAAAATAAAAATAAATCTCCCAGGGAAGTTTTGGGATGGGTGTGCAAAACCACTGTGATGTAAGTGAAGGAACAAAATCTTGCTTGCCTGCACCTTGACCCCACCTAGGCTGGCCTTGAGACCCCCTGGTATAATTAACGAGTGAAATCATTCTCCTGCGTTAGTGTGTGAAGAGTTGCCACCATGCATCAGAATTGCTTTGTTTATGCTTTTATAAAAATATATAATGAGCTTGATTTTTTTCATGCTTCTGACAGAGCAGAGCAAAGTGTAATTTTATGAAGCTGAAGAGCAAGAGTTCCTAACACGTGGTCCCTGGATCGGCAGAATTAGCACCACCTGGGGGCTTCTTAGAACTGATTCTTGGATCTCACTCCAGACCTACTGAGTCAGAAACTGGGAGTGGGGCCCACAATCTGTATTTTCACAGTCCTTAAAGCTTGAGAACCACTTCTGTATAGGAATGGAATATGTTCAGTGTGGGATCAATTATCCTAAAGTATCTTGTCCTACTTTTGTGATATCTGACACTCTAATGGAAGAATATCTACTCTTAATTTATCTTCACACTTCTGAGTGATTATTTAGAAAAGTCAGATACTCAGAGGGCTCGCATCAGAATCACATGGAGGATGTGTTAAAGTGCAGATTCCTGGACCTCTCTGAAAGCAGAGCCTGAAAATCTGCATTTTAAGCACATATCCTAACAAATTTTCACATATACTGATATTCTCACTCCACTGTTGTAATATTTCTTGACATAGATTCTTGTTTAGTTCTTATTCTACCATATCACAGTTTCATTTTGGCATTTTCTTATTGTCCCTTCTATCTCTCTTGCATTGTCACTATTTCCATCCTTGGGAAAGGGCAGGCAATGTGGAGTGATAGTTTGGTGGACTTGAGGAAGGTGATAAAATAATTTAATTTGTATTATCTATTAGAAATGCTTCTCCTAAGTCAATTTGCGTGAAAAACAGGAAGCTGACTACATTGGAAGACCTCTCAATCTTCATGTCAAGGAAGATTATACCTATTATGAACATGTACCAGTACAACTAGGTTAAAACAGCAGGGGGCTAGTGAGGGGGTTGTAGGGTGGCCTCCCACCGGGTCTCCTGCTTCTGTTGTTTCACTGCACTGATCCAGGTACCAGTCCAGTGGACTCTTCATTCATCTTGTTGGGAAAGTGAAGGAAAATGGTTAGGGCCCCTCAGATGTTCAGAATCTTGCCAAGCATTTGATGTAAATATGCACGTGCACCCAGGTGTTCCTTGGTTTTTGTCTAATGTAATTGTGCATGTGCACCCACGTGTCCTGAGTTATGGACTTAAGTATAAAGGTGGCTGTGGTCTAAGGCACCCCCCACCCCCGGGATGCCCCTGGGGAGCCATGGGGAGGCTGCTACTGTTGCTACTGCTGCTGGGGGCTATTGCTGCCAGTGCCCCCGGGACCTTCCAAGAGGCTGTTGCCACCGCCAGACCTGTAAGGTACTGGACCTGTAAGCTGCTGCTGCTGCGGACCGAGCTCACACCATCTGCCAACGGCTCCCAGGATCTTTCCCAATTACCTAGCGTGGACCTGAGTATGAGTGGTCTGGTGACCCAGCCTGGCATGTGAGGGGTCTGGTGACCCAGTCCGTACAATGGATTTGAAGGGTCTAAGCCCTAGTTCTGACTATATAAATGGAAACTTAGTATAACTAAAGTAATGAAACATTTTGGCTTTAGTTATGATTTACCTTACTCCACAACTGGCGTAGTCGTATAGCTTTACACATCTTTTACTTTTGACCTCTCCGAAGATTCAACTTTTGAACACACACTTCATCTCGAGATGCTGACATTCGTCTCTGTTTTTGACATGATTTTGGCTGGCAGCTTTCCGCTCTTGTAGCCTCCTTCTCTCTGTCCGCTGTGTATACATTGCTGCTCCTTAGGATTCTGTCCTCGGCTCTCTCTTCTGCCACTCTCTCTCGGTGTGTCTGTCACTCTCTCCTACCCTGTTTCTCTCTTTTACTATTATTAAATGTTTACTATGGGTCAGGCACTCTTCTAAGAACTTTATATAAAATAATCAGTTAATTCTGACAACATATCACATCTGAGAACTGAAACAGAGACGTTAGGTTGATTTGCCCAAGGTTGCATAGCTAGTTAGTGGTGAAGCTATGATCTGAACCCTAGCATTTGGCTCTTACCCACTCATCACATGCCTTCTTTTCTTATTCAACAAGCCCATTTTGACAGAGCTTATCTACTCATTTAGCTTCAACTTCCAGCTATAAGCTCATCCATTTGATATCTCTAACTCTAATCATGTCTGTCATCTGCGTTCCAGTTTTGTGGTTCCTGCTGCTTATTGGACAACATCACCAGTACTTCCCCACAAGGCATCAAACTGTTAATATCCCCACAATTAAACTTATTATCTATTTCACCTTTATTCTCCATCTTAGTTTACAGTGTCTCTATTCTCATCACCAGGGCAAGAAACTGGAAAGCTGTCCTACAGTTCTCCTGTCTCTGATCCTCCCCGTCTAACTGGTGATTCAGTCCAGTTTATTCTACCTGCTCACCATTTTTATTATTTTTGTTCCCTCCTTTTCTGTCCTACTCCTACCACACTACACTTTTGGATTATAGTCAATATTATTCTCACTCTCTTGGGCAAAGGATTTGTTTTTACCTTATGATATTGTGGGTTTCTTAACTGGTAATGCTCTCTTTGAATTGCCTACTATGATGCATGGAGCCATATGTGAAGGCTACCTAGTGTAAAAAAAAATCCATAGGAATTTATGGAATGATTTTCTGAACTAACTTCTCTCTTGCCATTTTCATATTCTCTTAGGTTCATCCTCTTACTTGTTTTCAATTTTTTAAATGTTACTTTACCCAAAATAAACTAGTTTGCAGTTTACCCAAATCTGCCTGTGTGTGTGTGTGTGTGTATGTGTGTGTGTCTACATATGAACCCTTACTCATGCTAGAATACCCTTTCTCACCTTGCCTACTAAACATATTTCCAAGTCTCATTTCAGGGTCATTTTCCAAGTCTTAATTCAGGGTCATATTATTCTGGAAATTGTTAATGACACTAACTTATGTCACCTCAATATGACACATATCCTTTTTAATTTTAACACCTATTTTTCTTATTTGCTTAAATATTTCTGTCTTTGTGTGTGTGTGTGTGTGTGTGTGTCTGGCCGGTACAAGGATCTGAACCCATGACTTTGGGGTTATAAGGCTGAGCTCTAACCAGCTGAGCTGATCAGCCAGCCCTTGTCCCTTCTTAAATGTAATCTGTGTTAGATCAGAGCCTGTGTCTTCTTATCTTTCTATTCTCAGTGGCATAATACAGGTTCCACATTTAGAAGTGGTTCGTAAAGTGACCCTACAAATAATAATAGTCATCCTTACTGAGCAAGCACCATGTGACAATAAATGGGCCAAACTTCCATGACAACTCAGTCAAGCCCACACATTCCACTTCTGTGTTTTGGAGATTTCTGTAATTTGGTAATATGTTTTAATCATTTTTTAAGCCCTGTTTCTCTGTTTCTATAGTAATAGAAAAACCCTTAAAGACAAGTATATGTTGCATGCTGTTTCCAAGAAGTGGAGAAGTTGGGGCAAACCACATCCTGCTCTCACAAGGAACAAAAGCAGATCATGAGGAAGGCATGAGAAGGGAGTGGGGCTGATGGAGTGGACCTGGCTCCGTGAAGGCTCATCAGCAGTGAGCTGCTCATTAAAATGATGATTTCTCTGCATTTTTACACAGCCACGTCAAGCACTTCTGTGATTATTTGTGGGAAAGGGACCCAGCAGAGCAGGAAATGGCTCCGATGCTCTCAGCTTTAGTTTCCTAGGGTTGCCGTAAAATGGTACCACAAACTGGGTGGCTGAAACAACAGTAATGTACTGTTTCACAGTTCTGGAGGCTAGAAGTCTGAAGTCAAGGCTGCTGGCAGGTTCGGTTCCTTCTGGAGTCCCTGAGAAACTGAGCTCTCTCTTTCCTGACTTCTGGTGGTTGCTGCCATCCCTGGCGTTACTCGGCTTGTAGCTGCAGCCTCTTATCACTGCCTCCACTATCATATGGCCTTGTCTCTGTGTGTGTTAAAATCTCCCTATTTTCATAAGTATACCCTAATCCAATGTGACCTCATCTTAATTTTATTATACTGCAAAGACCCTATTTCCAAATAAGGTCTCATTTACAGGTGCTAGGGGTTAGGACTTGAGCATATATTTTTGGGGGACACAATTCAACCCACAATACCCCATCAAATCCCCTTGGACCATAAGCTCAGCATATAGGCCTTCCCTCTGCTTTGTGGGGAGTGGTGATGAGGGTGGCGAAAGGTAACCATGGCCTGAGAATCCTGGGGTTCTATGTCACAAGTCGTTCCCCGCATCTTTCCATTTTCAGGTGGATGAGCCTAAGAAGCACTATTTTTATTGTTTAAGGTTTCTGGAATTGTATTTGAAGTAAATACATATGTTGAGTTTAATAATGAAAATAATTCTAAAACATAAGTTTGCTATAAATCTTTAGAGTCCAGAGTTCATCTTTTAAAATTTTCAAGGAATTTAAATCATCTCTGAATTAATTTAGCCATTAAGAAATTAAATCAATTTGCCAAAGATAATATTTCAATAAATAAAGATAAAGAAGAAAATACAATAAATAAACCAAAGAATTGTAAAATAGCAGAGCTAAAGCAGTTGTTGAAGATTTTTTTAATTTTTTAAAAATTTATTTTTTATTAGCATATTCATTGTTACAAATCATACTTATTCTTTATGCCCCTTATCCAATCTTTCTCCCTCCCCTCCTCTCCCTTCCCCTCCCCCCTCTAATAACCATAGATTTGTTCTCTCCATCTGATAGATTAACTGTTTCTCTGTTGGTTTGTTTCCTAGATGATCTGTCCAGTACTGAGACAGGTGTGAACAAGTCTTCTGCTATTATCATAAATCAGATGCTTCTTCTATTACTCTGGAGTGTGCTTTGTGGAAAGAGAGGATCTTTTTTTTTTTTTTTTTTTTTTTTTTTTTTTTGTCTCCACTGGTGCTTCTCCTTGTGTCAATGCAGCCAAGAATCTGGCATGCCATCTGCAAGGTTGCTGTGACTGCTGCTATAGAGACCATCCACTTTTGCAGCAGCCATGGCAATTTCCATGGCTGTGGTGGGCTACCTGAGTAGAAATGGTGTTTTTGGTGTGTTCTTTACCTGGTTGCAGCTGGGTTCAGCTTCCTCTGGCTCAGGACCCTGGCTGGGGACAAGTGGAAAGATTTTATAGTTTAGGTCAATCAATCATTTCTTCTTTAGTTAATAAAGTGAGAGCCATTTAGCCATTTTTTCCCAAAGTTACCCAGCTAGTTAGTGGGCACAATCTAGACTATATTTCAAGTTGGCTAACAACTGGTTTATTATTCTTTCCACTATATCAAGTGCACTTGGTCTTCATTCTTAGACATTCTGATGGATTATTTCAGGATTCAGTTTTAGCTTTACCTAGAAAAAGTCAATTTGCAGGAGAAATCTATGTTCTGAATTTCCTGGTGTGTAGTTAGGATTAAGAACATATTTTATTGTCCCAAGCAGGTCTTCTTGAAAATAAAAGTGTTATAAATAATTATGTTAGGCCAACAGGTGTAAATTGGGAAGGCTTTGGGCTGGTGATACAAGTGGCACCGTATTAGTAGGTGTTATAATGAATAGAGATGCTTCTCAGTTGTCCTTTCATTGTTTATTTCAATACATATGTCAATTTGATCCTATTACATAACCTAATAATAGAAAAAAAAGAGGCTTTTTTTTTTTATAACAGTCTTTTGGAAAAGCCTTTATATCCTTTAAGAATGAAAGGAAAGAGAGCTCCAAATCCCTGATTGGGGGTAATTAATTCATTAAACAGATATTTATTATTATGTAGCAGACATCGTTCTAAGTGCTGGAGATATTGTAATAAAGAAAACAGACAAAAGCCTCTATGTTCTTCAGGCTTACGTTCTAGTAAAACAACAAAGGTGATCTTACTGAACTATGCACTTAACAATACTTGGATTCTGCATAGCTCTTTTCAGTATTGGTGATAGAGGTATTACGGAAGCATCCTCATTCTTAGGCAAGGTTTCTTGGTGACCTGTGCCATGTACTATAAAGCAGTAGATTGAGATGAGCTCAGACAGTTTTTTGTGTGTGTGCAAGTACCTAAGCAATATGGGAACTACTCTATGACCTTGAACTCTCAGTCTTATAGTCTGATACAGTGAGCTGATAAGTTTACAACAAAGTAAACTTATTTGTCTAGCCCAAGGGAAACATTTTGCTAATTTTACAGTTGGATAGTTCCTTTTTAAAAAAACGCATTAGTAGTTATTTCAGTATTAAGATTTACCATAAATTTAATCTGTGTAGATTTCCAGCTGATCTAGAATTTTACCAAAATGATAGAGTCCTACTAATTACTATGTTAAGTGAATCCTCACTCTCTCTGTAAATAATAATGTAGGTGGTAATTTACCCTTCTGTAGATGTATGAATTAAGCCACCAGGAGGTTAAGTAATTTGCTCAAGGTCACGGTGGGTGGCAGGGTAGAAATCGAATCTAAAAGCCTTTATTCCCAGTTTTTTATACCAAGTCATCTCTTTTCCCATATTTAGCTGTATATAATAACTGCTATCTATAAGTAAAAACCTTTATCTATAAATAGTAGCCAACATTTATAAATAATTTATCAACCTATCTATCTACCTGGCTGTCATAACATCAGTATCAAGGTGGTATTAACAGTGCTGTGGTTTATCGCAGTAAGATCTATTGAATGATTATTTTATTCTAATGATCTTTAAGAACAGAAGACCACAGGGAGATGGATGAGTTTTAGGTTGAGAAACATTTACATTCCCAAACTTATTCAAGTATTTGTGCTGTAGGGTGTAGGAAAAAATTTTAATTTAACTTTTCTTATTAAGCTGTATTCTCCCCCTAAGCCTACTCTAGGCAAGAGCGGCCTGTGAGTTGCTTTTCTTGGCTCTACAGATGCTGGTGGTTACTTTCTGACACTTGATGAGATCCCAGAATTTGGTTGTTAGCATTTAGGACGAGTTTTCACTCTTCTGTATTTTGTAGAATAATATTATCCCTAACCCAAATTATGAATGAGTAAGTCCTGTTGTGTATTTGCTACCACCATAAACAGCATTGTTACCATTATCATCTAAATGTAGTTAAGGGCATACAAACAAGATGGCAGAATAGACGGTCCCCAGAGTCACCCTTTCCCACAATCAACCAGTTTACAACTATTAAAAAGCAACAACTGCCAAGCTGGGGCTTCTAGAGCTCAGAGGAAGAGGAGGAGAGACCTACGGAGTGCATGAAGTCAGGAGAAGTTACGATGAGAGAAAGAAAGGGCTGCTCTGATGTTTCAATCCCTGGCCACTTCAAGGCTGGCCTTGGTGAGAACACAGACCAAGAGTTGGCAAAAACCACAGCTATGCCCTTTGTATGAAGTTGCTTGGAGGTGGCAGGGGAGAGGATGGCCTTGGCAGCCCCTAGGCCAGCAAGACCACTAATAGGGTTCCCGTGGACCCACATAGGAGCAAGGAGCCACAGACAACTGAAGAAAGGAGTCACTCAGAGGCCAGTGAGTCATCAGGAGGGGCTGGCACATGGCCTGTCCCATGAGAAGTGTTTGGAGTGTAGGGGGTGGGGAGATGGGCCTATTGGGGGAACAATGGGGCACAGCATAGACAGCTGATCTCCCTCCAGTCAGCACAGTGGAGACTAATCAGGAATATAGAACTGCAGGGGGTGCAGTTTGCTGGGAAAACTTGGGCCCATACTGGAGTTTCCACATAACCCAGGTGTACTGGATGTCACAAGACCCGGAAGTGCTTATAAGGTCAACAATTAAAACCTGAGCTACACTAAAAGCCTTCCCCAGAGAATCAGCAGCAAAGCAGCAATTTTTAGCTCAACTACAGGTCTCAAGTGCTTGTTCCCACAGGAAGTTCCCCCATTTTAGAAGTAACCAAAGGACAACAAATTAGTTCCAGTGCAGAGTTTAAAAGGTGGGAATAGCAAATAATCCAACACAGAAATGAAAAAAGAGACAAAACCCCACAGATCAGAGATAAAGTTCTGATATTAACCAGTAAAAGTCTACCACCACCAAAGAATAGCTATAAAACCTAGAATGACCAGAAGCCCCCCAGGCTCCCAAGCTGGGATGGGGGGGTGGGGGGGTGGAGCTGAAGGCTTCAGCCACACCCACATGATGCCCACATCCAGCCCAGCCACAACTGAGCCACTGCTGGCAGTGCCCCGGGCTCCAGAGCTGGGTTGGGGGGGTCAAGGGCCTCAGTCATGTCCCTTGACATCTGCACCCAGCCCAGCCATGACCACTGAGCCTCTGCTGGGAAAGCCCTGTGCTCTTGAGGTTGGGGGGGCTAAGGGCCTCAGCCATACCCCCTCCAAAGTCCACATCCGGCCCAGCTGTGACCTAACCACTGCTGGAAGCCCCTGAGCTGCGCTGCTGGAACGAGGGGAGTGCAACGGGCTTCTATCATGCCCACCTCCTTCCTCCTCCTTCCATGCTATCTCCCTCACCTTCCCCTCCTCCCCCAACTGCTCCACAACATCTTAGAATGTAAAATAATCAGAACAAATAAATAAGTTAAAAAATAAATAAATATTAGTTAAGCGCCCACCTGCATTTAAATGTCTATGCCATTTATAGTGATAGATGAACAAGAAACAAAGCAATGATTGTGAAATGTATCTCTAACTCTTGCAGAAGATGAGAACCCTTTTGTAAATTCTTTTGTACCCAATAGTAATGATTTGAAATACTTTTCTTCCTAATGCTTTTTTTTAAAACTAAAAGACAAACAAGTTTAAGGATGTCAATAGGTATGAATCATACATAAATCATGACTTCTAAAGAGAAAGTCTGCAATTATTTTTCTTAAGACCATAGACCCAGAATAACAGTGTGTAAATAAAATATCTCAGACAAAACAAAAAAGTCGCAAACACCAAAATAAACAGAATTCACACAGGCACTCTTTATTCTACATATAAGTTGTATATGTGAGAGAGAAACACACATTTAGGATTCATATTGCTCAATGTATTTCTCTAAACAGAAATTAATTCTGTCCAGTTGAAAACATTAACCCCTTAGGAGGGTCAGTCTTGCAATTGGTCTGTACTCACAAATTTTATTGAATTCTGTGTAAAATCTGCACAAAAAATGTCTAGAATTAGAATCTTAGAAATTATGCATGTCTAAAGAGGATGTTAATTTGGAAAGATCAAGAACATTAAGGGGGATAAATTGTTGCATACAAAAGGAAACAATCTTATTTTCTGGGCGAACTAGTATCTTGCACGACCAATGTCTCTTTTAGAAGTTTGGCCAAAATGGATTACAAATATCAAACTTTAAGTAATATGCAGTTTTCTTTCTAAATTTCTCTCTCTCTTACACACACAAGCAAACACACATGCACGCACGAAGAGCACATCTTTAATTTTCAAGCCTTCATTGATGATTGCAGAGCAGGCAACATATAAAAGGGTTTGGAAAAATCCAGTAGAATGTATGTTGCTTATTTTGTGAACTACTGTAAGATAGTTCATTAGCAAAAATCTATAAGCAAGTAGAATACTAAGAGACAAATGAGTCATAGTGGTACATTAAAAGAATTCTAATAAAGTCAAATTCATCTGAATCTACATTGTTATCGAAGAGTTATGACTTCATGATGAAATATACAAACAAGTTGTAATTTATCTTCCCTTATAAACAACAACAACAAAGACCCAACAACCTCTCTTGACTTCATACTCTGACTGCTGCTTCTCAATCTTTGCTGTTTCTTCCCAACTTTGTGACCTCTAGATATTGGCATTTTCTATGTGCTCTTCTCTTCTCTAATTACACTTATTCCTTAGGTGACCTCATTCAATAACACGATTTTAAATACCATCTGTATGCTGACAGCTCTCAAATTTATATCCCCATCCCAGACCTTTCACCTGAATATAAGACTCATACCCAACTGCTTACTGACAGCTCCACTTTGGTGACTATCAGCATGTCCTCCACACCCCCACTGCCCCCAATCCCAAATCCGCTTCTCTTACTGTTCTCCTAATCTAATGAAAAGGTAATTTCATTCTTCCACCCACTTAAGTCATAAACTTTGGTGTCATCCTTGATTCTTCTCTCACCACTCACATTTAATCCATCGGTAAAGTCTATGGGTTCTACCATTAAAATATATTCAGGGGCCGGCCCGGTGGTGCACTGGATAAGTGCGCCGCTTGGGAAGCGCAGCGGCACTCCCGCCCGAGGGTTCAGATCCCACATACAGACCAGTTCCCGCTCACTGGCTGAGCGAGGCGCGGGAGCAGCACCGAGGGTTGCAATCCCATTGCTGGTCCCCGGTCCGGTATGGGGGCAACACTGAGGGTTGCGATCCGTTGCCGGACACGGAAAAAGACAAAAAAAAAAAAACATATATATATATATATATATATTCAGAGTCCAGCCATTTTTTCCTCCCTCACCTGTACAACCATATGCAAACTATCAATCTTTCTCTCCTGAATGATTGTAGTAGTGTTCCACTGGGTCTCTGTGCCTTAGTGCTAGTCCACCAAAGATTCTTCCCAACCAACAGGTAGAGAGATTCTTTTAAAATGAAAGATTGATTACAACATGCCTCTGTTTAAAACTTTTTGGTGACTTCTATCTCACTCAGATTAAAAGTCTAAGTCTTACAGTGGCCCACAAGGTACTTTATGTTTGTCTCCCAGCCCTTTCTGTGTCCTTATGTCCCTATGTTTTACAATTTCCTTCACTCCTGTCGTATTGGCTTTTTCCTGTTTTCATTTACTTTTTCTTTTTCTTTTTTTCCCCCCTTTTTGTCTTTTTTCATGACCAGTAATGGGATGGCAACCCTCGGTGTCACGCCCACACCATGCTCAACCAGTGAGCGGACCGGTCTCCACATGGGATCCGAACCCTCGGGGGGAGCGCTGCCGCGCTCCCAAGCGCTGCACTCCACCGAGTGTGCCACCAGGCCGGCTCTACTTTTTCTTAAATTGGCTAAGAATGCTCCTACCTCAGAGCTTTAGCAATGACTGTTCCTCCTCATGGAATAACTGCATAGATTGTTCCTTTATTTTTTTTCTTAGTGCTTAGCACCATCTTTCCTGTCACATATTTACATTTTAAGTTAGTAATTTTCTGTTTCTCTCACTATGATATGAATTCTCTTAGCAGAACTATCATTTTGCTCTCTGTCCTAGCCCTGGCTCTTAGAACAGTGCTTGAAATTCATTTACAGCAACATGGATGAGCCTGGAGAAAATTATGTGAAGTGAAATAAGCCAGACACAGAAAGAGAAATACCGCATGTCCTCACTTATAAGTGGATGCTAAGAAAGAAGGAAGGAAGATAGGAAGGAAAGAAAGAAAGAAGGAAGGAAGGAAGGAAAGAAAGAGAGAGAAAGAAAGAAGACCACAATAATACGTTGAACTATCAGAAGGAGGTGGGAGTGGGAGAGAGAGGGGGGGTTTGGGGAAAGACGGGGGGGTTGGGGAGAGATTAGGTAAGGGGTATAAAGAATAGTTACGATTTGTAATAATGAATATGCTAATAAGATTGATTTGATTATCATATGTTGTACACAGGTGATGGTACAACAAATGTACCGTGATACAGCAGATGTACCCCCAAAATACAGATAATCAATTATACTTCCATTAAAAAAAAGGAAAAAAAAATAAAAAAAAGAGTAGTGCTTGACACATAGTTGGCCCTCAATAAAAATTTATTGGAAAAATAAATGAATCAAGAATTAATAACTGACTAAACAAACAAATAAATAAAACTATTTTTGTTTGTTAAAAGTAACTGGTGGCAAATGATCATTACTAATTACTTTAAAAAAGTCAATTATAATAAATTGACTGCTTTCACTTAACCAACTTTCTTGATACTATCCCATTCAGAAGTTCCTTCTGCAGAATTAAAAAAAAAAAAAAAAGATTGTGATTTGAATCACAACGATTCATTCGGTGAATTAAAGAGCATAGTTTTCTCTTTGTTGTTGAATTTATAGACTGTTTGCCCTAAGAAGGAAAACTATCAGTACTGGATAAGAAAAATGCATCTAAATTTTTCTACACTAAAACTTAAAGCAATTTTAATAAACTGATTATTGTCGTCATTGATAGAGACTGAAAATTTAATTAACTAATCTGTTTGCAATTTGGGTGGTTGCCAAGGTTTGAGTAGTTTCAGATTTGATTGTGTTGACTCAATAGACTTTCTTAGGTGTAGAGATAAAAGGTAGGTAAAATAAAGTTCACAAGCAATTTTTAAAACTATTGGGAAAAATAACTCTATATCTATTCATCTACTCACTAGTTACCACCATTTGCCTGCTTCAAATCAAATCCAGAAACCCACGTACGAAACATGAGAAAATACGAACGCCAAGTTTGGCTTTGCGTGCTTTCCCTCGTACTGCTTTTGCTCACACTCTTATTACATTTATTCCCATTCTGTTGTTCTTCTGGCTAAGGTACAAGTTAGTGTTAATTTTCTCTTGAAATAAAACAGTTTTCAGGATATGAATCACTTCCTTCTCTGTACACCCTATATTCCAGTAATATACTTATTGCTCTTACTGCCTTTTTTTTTTTTTTTTTTTTTTTTTTTTTTTCGTGTCCGGCAACGGATCGCAACCCTCAGTGTTGCCCCCGTACCGGACCGGGGACCGGCAACGGGATCGCAACGGGATCGCAACCCTCGGCATTGCTCCCGTGCCTCGCTCAGCCAGTGAGCGGGAACCGGTCTGTATGTGGGATCCGAACCCTCGGGCGGGAGCACTGCTGCGCTTCCCAGGCGGTGCACTATCCAGTGCGCCACCGGGCCGGCCCTTACTGCCTTTTTTAAAAACCTCTCTCCTGCACAAGATTGTGAGCTCCTCCGCAGGGCCCATAAGTAACTTTTTCTTTGTATCCCCAGTGCTTAGTACAGTGCCTGGCATGTGGTAGGCACTGTATAAACATTTGTTGAAATAAATTGATTTGGCCTATTTGTGTTAATAACGGCAGGAGGGTAAACATCTACTTTCTTGTTTCTAGCACGACATACATTTTTTCACTGCTGAGTTGAATTTTTCTAGGTAAATTTTTTTTTCAGTGTAAAATAGGCATAATAATAGTTCCTTACCCATAGAATTATGATGCGAAATACATGGGATAATATATGTAAAGTATCTTGTACAGAACATATTGAACATTCTGTTTGTGATTAGCTATTACTGTTGCTACTACATTTATTATTGTTATTATTATTAATTTTGGCTTAGTTTTGGTAACCAGTGCAATATATCAGTTGAAAAACATCTGTATTATGAACTAAATGTTTGTGTTCTCCCAAATTCATACTTTGGAACCCTAACCCCTAATGTAATGGCATTAAAAGATGGAGCCTTTGAGAGTTAATTAGGTCATGAGGGTTGAGCTCTCACGAATGGAATTAGAACCCCCAGAAGAAGAAACATGAGAGAGATGATTCTTCTTGGCCAGGTGAGGATACAACAAGATGACTTTCTGAAAACTGGCAAGAAATCCCTCACCAAATACTGCATTTGCCAGCACCTTCATCTTGGACTTCCTAGCCTTTAGAACACTGAGAAATAAATATTTGTCATTTAAGCCATCCAGTCTATGGTAATTTGTTAAACCAGCCCAACTGACTAAGACGATAAGCATCCAGTTCATATTGGCTGTTATCATTGTTATTATTGGTTGGTTTTAGTCTTAAGGCATTATAACCAGTTATGGAATGATTATGTGTTTGCATATCTCTTCTTTTCATGATTAATGAGGACCTAAAAGAAGTTTCAATCATAGAAGGTTATCATTCTCCAAATTAGACTGTGTTTGTGTGTGTTGCCCTCTTCTCCAGAAAGAGTGTCATAAAATTACTTTGGCCTCTGCTAAGAAGGTAACTGGCCTCTGATCACTGGGGACAGCTCACTTGTGAAGTGTGCATAGTAGTTTCACTGGAAACACTGAAGTTAGCCACACTTAAGCTTTGAGGCAGAGGGCAGGTGACATCATTGTTTGGATAAGGAGATTGAATCAGAAACACCATATTCAAAAGATGGTAAAAGAACATCTGCCTGATTTCAGGAGGGTGGGTCCCCCCAGAGAGGACAGTGAACAGTGATTTTGGGCCTTCAAAGAGCAACACAGTGCTCTTGAGAAACTGAAACCTTGGGTAGACAGAAGGGGCACCTGGTTTGAAAGTGCTGAGCTCTAAGGTTTTTATATTCCAGGAGTCCAGTTCCTGGCCTGGGCTGAGTTTAGCATGGAAGACAATCAAAGGAGAACAGTGTTCTTTGTCATGATACAGATGAATAAACATCATCACAGAATGTGACGTGTTTTAGTCCATTTTGTGTTGCTATAACAGAAATACCTGAGACTGGGTAATTTATAAGGAAAAGAGGTTTATTTGGCTTACGATTCTGAGACAGCTGCATCTGGCACATGCCTCAGGCTGCTTCTACTCATGGCAGAAAGTGGCAGGCAGCCGGCAGGTACAAGCAGATCACATGGCAAGAGGAAGCAAGAGAGAGGAAGCAAGAGAGAGAGAGAGAGAACTCACTACTCCTCATTCCCCAGGGAGAGCATTAATCCATTCATGACGGATCCACCCCCATGACTCAATCAGTTTCCAACACGGCCACATTGGAGATCAAATTTCCACATGAGTTTTCGAGGGGACAACACATCCAAACTCCATCATTCCATCCCTGACCTCCCAAAACTTATGTCACTCTCACATACAAAATACAATCATTGTATTCCAACAGTCCCAAAAGTCTTAGCTTGCTCCAGCACCAACTTAAAAGTCCAAAGTCCAAAGTCTCATCTGAGACCAAAAGCAAGAGTCCTTCTAGCTGTGAACCTGAAAAACAAAACCAAATTTATCTACTGCCAAGATACTGCATTGGGTATACATTCCCATTCCAAAAGGGAGGAATAGGCCAGAAGAAAGGAAAAACAGGGCCCAAAGAAGTCCAAAATCTAGCTGAGCAGGCATCAAATCTCACTGCTGGTGAATCTTGTAACTTGACTCCATGTTCAATGTGCTCTCCACACTGGAGTGGGGGTTGGGTCCCCAAGTCCTCAGGCAGTTCCACTTCTATGGCTTTCCTGGTCTCAGGTAATACTTTAGCTCTTGCAGGTTGGCATTGCATGCTGGTAGCTCCACAGGTCTGGGGTCTCCGTGGTGGTTCTGCTCTCATGGCTCCACTAGATATGACACTGATGAGGTTTCTCTGCTGCAACTCTGACCCCACGTTTCCACTCAGCATTGCTCTAGTGAAGGTAGTCTGCAGTGACTCCACACTGTGACAGATCTCTTCCTGGGCCAACAGACTTTTCCATACATTTTCTGAAATCTGGGTGGTGGCTCCCAAGCCTCCACAGCTCTGGCACTCTGCAAGCCTGCAGACTTAACATCATGTAGATGCTGCCAAGGCTTCTGGCTTGTATTTCCCAAAGCTGCACATCTAGCCACACCTAGGCCAATTTAGCTATGGCTGGAGCAGCCAAAGCAGCTGGGGTGCTGGTGCTAGAAATAGCTTCCTGAGGTGGCCCTGGGCAACGAGCTTTTTGTGGGTGCCTCAGGCCTATTCCCCAACACCATTCTGTCTCTCTAGGCCTTTGGGCCTGAAATGGAAGGGGTGGCCCTACAGGCTTCTGCAATGCCTTCAGGGCCTTTTTCTCCTGTTGATTAAAATGATCGGAGATGCAAAGGAAGACACAGCAGACGAGATGCAGGTGAAGAGCGGGGGGCTACTGCTCTCTCAGGCAAGTAGCACCGACCCAGCCGCTGTTACAGCTTTTATTACATTTAGCAAGCTTGTGCATGCGAGATAAGCATTAATGCATAAATTCTGTTATACTTTTCTCAAGAGCAGAAGGCCGTTACCTCCCTTCTTAAGCACTTGGTTATCTATAATGTGCCTCCTGGGAACATCCCAAGAAAGTGTTCTCACAACTTCAAGCATTCTCAAGGGTTGTTTGCAATCCTTGACATTTCTTGGTTAACTCATTTGCGAGTTCGCCAAGTGAACACGTCCTTGGGTGCTGACCACAGAAGTCCATTAACCATTTCCTTCATTCTCCTTCTCTTGATAATCCCTTTCCTTTGTATGAATCTTCTTAGCTAATGGTCTCTGGGCTGCACCATTGCATGCTCTCAGCTTCTCTACCACAAGGCCAGGTTGCAAATTTTCCAAATCTTTACACTCTGCTTCTCTTTTTAAATTTTGGCTTTATGTCATGCTTTTACAGCATAGGCTTTTACATGCTTTTGCAGTGTAGGCTGTTGCAAGTAGCCATGCAGCTTCCCTTAATGCTTTGCTGCTTAGAAATTTCTTCTGCCAGATACTCTGGTTCACAACTCCTAAGTTCCAGCTTCCACAAAGGCCTAGAGCATGGACACAATGCAGCCAAGTTCCTTGCCAGTTCATAGCAAGGGTGATCTTTGCCCCAGTTTCCAATAAACTCCTTCTGATTTCTATCTGAGACCTCCTTAGAAAGGTCTTTACAGTCCATATTTCTATCAGCATTCTGGTTGCCACCATGTAACCAGTCTCTAAGGCGTTCCAAACTTCCCCTGGTTTTCTTGTCTTCTAAACTCCCACCAGCAGCCAGGCTTTTTCTATCCTGTTCCTCCAAATTCCTCTAGCCTCTTCTCAACACCCAGTTCCAAAGCAGTTTCCATATTTTGAAGCATGTGTTACAAGCAACACCCTACTTCTCTGGTACCAATTTTCTGTTTTAGTCTGTTTTGTGTTGCTATAACAGAAATACCTGAGACTGGGTAATTTATAAGGAAAAGAGGTTTATGTGGCTTACGATTCTGGGACAGCTGCATCTGGCATGGGCCTTGGGGCGTTTCTACTCATGGTGGAAAAGTGGCAGGGAGCTGGCAGGTACAAGCAGATCACATGGTGAGAGGAAGCAAGAGAGAGAGAGGAGGTGCCAGGATCCCTTAAACAATCAGCTCTTGTGGGAACTAATAGCGTGAGAACTCACTCACTACCCCTCCTCCCCCAGGGAGAGCATTAATCCATTCATGAGGGATCCACCCCCATGACTCAATCAGTTTCCAACACTGCCACATTGGAGATCAGATTTCCACATGAGTTTTGGAGGGTACAACAAATCCAAACTCCATCATGATGTTAGAAGAAAAAACAATTTCTATAAATTTAAAGATAAGCAGTTTAAAAGCATAATCAAGGAGAATTGAAACCATAAATCCATAGTATCTAAATGAATGCCCTTTGATTGAATTGTTTGTGATAAACTTTTTTCATATTTTTTATTATAGTAAAATATACATAACATAAAGTTTACCATCTTAGCTATTTTTCAATGTACAATTCAGTGGCATTAAGTATATTCACAATGTTGTGCAACTATCATCACTATCAATTTCCAGAACTTTTACATCATCTTTAACAGAAACTCTACCCATTAAACAATAACTCCCTATGCCCCTCTCCTTTCAGCCCCTGGTAACCCCTATTCTACTTTTCATCTCTATGAATTTGCCTATTCTATGCATCTCATATAAGTGGAATTGTATAATATTTGTTCTTTTGTGCCTGGCTTATTTCACTTGGGATAGTGTTTTCAAGGCTCATTTATGTTGTAGTATGTATCAGAATTTCATTCCTTTTTTAAGCTGAATAATAGTCCATTTTACATATTAACCACATTTTGTTTATCCATTCACCTGTTGATAAGCAATTGGGCTGTTTCCACTTTTTGGATATTGTGAATAATTCTACTGCGAATGTTGAATTCACAGTAGAATTCTACTGCGTGCAAGTATTATGATACCATTTTATCTTTTTTTGCTGGTATATTAACTATACTTTGTTTTGTTTGAGTGTTTGCTACAGGTATGTAGGGCTTATAGTTCTTTAGCTTATAATTTACCTTCAATATTATATTACTTCATGTATAGGATAAGAAACTTACAATGGTGTACTTCCTTTTCTCCCTTGCCAGCCTTTATGCTGCTAGTATTATGCATTTTATTTTTCTACATGTTATAAACCCCACAACACATTGTTATTATTGTTGGTTAAACTATCAACAACTTTTAAAGACATAAATAATAAGAAAAAATACTTTACAGATTTCCCCATGTGTACTAGTTAGGGTTCTCCAAAGAAACAGAACCAGTAGGATATATCTAAACATATTTATTACAAGAAATTGGCTCACATGATTTTGGAGGCTAAGTACCACAATCTGCCATCTGCAGGCTGGAGACCCAGGAAAGGTGATATAATTCAGTCCAAGCCAGGCAGACTTGCGAGACAAAGAGGTGGTAATGCTGATGGTGCTAGAATGATAGAAATACATGTTGCTATAATGTTATTAAATTATGTCTGTAAAGTAGTATTTTTGTCTACAATAAACAGCCTGATAAAGTGAAGAGAATATAGGCTTTACATTTGGTGGGTTTGAATTCCAGCTCTGTCACTTTACTAGGTACCTGACCCTGAACAAGTTACTTAGCTTTTCTGAGCCTCAGTTTCTTTATCTATATATATAAAAAAAGGAAGATGAATATCAGACTAATAGTCAGATGAGATGATAATGCAAATTACCTGCTACTGTGTTTGGCACATAGTAGCCCTTAAACAAAAGTTCATTCCTTTCTTTATTAGCCTCTCTTATTCTCCATTCTCTCTATTTCTTCTACAAAATACTTGTGCATGTTTTCTATAGTGGTTTTATATAATTTGGGAGAAGAGCAAAAGGCCACATTATAAATTTCTTCAGGATATAGGACACAGAGTTTTCATTCCTTTTTTCTTTTATATCTTCACACATCAAATACCCACTGTATAAAAGGGAAAGGGCTGCAAACTATGGAATAAAAATATGCATGATAGGGTCATTGCTCTCCAAGAGCTCACAGAGCAGCAAGTGTGATGGGCAAGTAACCCACAATGTGATAGGTTTACACCGGAGAAATACCATGTCTGTGTGCAAAAGAGAGAGTTGGCAGCTTGCAGGCTGACAGATAAAAGCACCATGTCTGTATCCAATCTGTCTTCAGCTTCTTTTGTTGTTTACTTCTTCAATACCTGATTTATTTCAAGGCTCAGGCTCTGATCCAGCTGACCCTGTCGCTGCAGAATCCATTTGATTCTTCCTACTTAGTGTGTTCAAAAGTCACTTTGTGGTAGATGGTACCCTTAATGAGCTGACAAAGCTGGGGCCAGAGTTCCCCAAGTCAGGACACCTCATCTGGGGGACTCATTGCTTCCAGACACGAAGTGATTACAGAAGGCATTGACTTTAGGAAAAGATGAAAGGCATTTCTTTGTAAGCCTTCCTTGATCTTGACACTGAAGGCCTAGATGGCATTCTCATCAAGCTTTTACTAACTCATCACCAACCAATCAATAGGAATTTGGCCGAGAGGAGGAAAGAAGGACATGATTCTTCTCCTCCAGGCAGGGAATTAAAACTAGCATAGTTAATAAAGAAGGGCAGTCTTACAGTGGAAACAGCCCAGGACTGACAGTGAGGAGACTGAGCTTTCAGCCTAATCCTTTTTATGTGAAATGGCATTAGACTTTAGAATTTTTAAGCTCTAGGCTCTAACTGTGGAAGCAGTTAAATACTGTAGTGAAATGCATATCAGTAAGAAAGCCCGATAAAGATTTATTATCATTTATGTTATTTTAAAAAGATTTTATTTTTTTGTAGTGTAGCTTTGAATTTGTTTATTTCAGGCCAAATTGCAATCTTTTTTTGTTAAACTAAAGAACAGTAAATACATGTTTCTTTTTTTTTATTTTGTTATTTCTTTTTGTTTGTTTGTTTGTTTTTTGATGGCTGCTGGTACATTTCTTTTTTTAAATGCTTCTTTAGTAGGAAGAGAAGGGAAGGTGCTTACAAACCAGAGAGGAAGTTGCACCACAGAGCCAGATAGATTGATAGTGCTAGCCCCACTTGAGTGAGAGTAACCATGTTGTGGATATGTCTTTTTTTGGCCTCATATCCTATCGGAGGAAATTACCCCACAGGGTAGAGACCCAGGGTTCATTTAAATCTTCTGGTGTGCGTGCTAATGTCAATTTGACCCTGCACATTTTTAAACTATGGCTTTTAACATAAACTGCTTCAGAGCAGGAACTGGTGTGCTTAATATATACTCTGCATGTTGAATGAGTGCCAGACACTCAAAGGCCCCTGTTTCTGAGAGGCAGCTTGGATAAATGGCTAGGCACATGGGCTTTGAAGTCAGATTCTTACTCTGCCACCAATCAAGTGTGTAAGTTAATTCACCTCTCAGTGTTTCATATTTCTCATCTGTAAAATGGGAATCACAATTAGCTCATCAGATTGACATGAAGATTACATTAGGTAATACAAGTCAGGACCTGACACAGTGCTGAGGAAACACACATTAAGCCCCAGCAATATAGACAGAGCTAGGGGAGAGCAGATGATGATGATAATCAATAATGGTGTACGAATACTAACGATACTAATACTAAGATACTAATGTTCTCATTTCACAGATGGGGAAAATGAGGTTCAATGAGCTTAAGTAACTTGCCCCAGCCCATACAGCTAAGACAGTGTGAGACCAGTTCTAGATCTCATGGTTTTAGACCCCTCAGCCAGTCTACTGTCTCCACAATGGATTGCTTAAGGTGGTTGAGGTCATGACTTGTCCAGTGGGCCAAATCTGACCCTGGAATTATGGGTATAGTCGTGCCTCCCAGATGTTCTAGGCCAAATGGTATGTGCTGTATTTAAACAAGAAACTACCTAGAGCTTTTCTTTGATGGTAAAGTGGAACACTGACATTTCTGTGCATTTTCCATAGCATCCGATGATCAGGCATCATCAAGAACTCCCACTTTTACATTACAACTGACATTCATTTTCCAAACAGGGGAGACCTCCTGACAGTAGCTCTTATCTGATCTGTCCGACACTTGCTTAGAGAAGTGACAGACGCTGACCTTTTAGTCCTCACTGCATTTCACCATAAAGCTATTCTTCATGATGTTAAAAAAAAAAAGACAATTTCCACTGAAGCAGACATTCTATTAGATGATTTACATACTTATCTAAGTTATCATTACAACATCCCAGAGAGATACAGCTTATTACCTCTGTTTTTTTATTTTTCCTAAGGTTACATTTTGTAAGGGAGGTAGGATTTGAACCTATGACTTCTTCAATGAAACTTAGTCCAAGCTCCTTCTCTTTGAGTCCAAACTGCCTCGCTCTAAACAAACCAAGAAGCAGATATTTCTTTCTGTTTAATTCATTGAAATTCAACTCAAAAATTACATGTTGAGGTGTTACTTTATGCTCAGCTCTTTGCTACAGTTCTAAGCATTTGAAAACCTTGTTATGGAGTCTTAACATCTTTATGCTTTACATTGTGCTTTTTTTAGGGAAAGTTATAATTTACATTGTTCCAAGCTACTCCCTGGCATATCTATGAGACTTAATAATTATTGTGTGGAGGTGGGAAGATGGAAAGATAAATAACAGCTTGTGCCAAAGAAAGACCTCCATGCACAAGATCTTTGGCTCTGTGTAAATGCTACGAAAAAGAACATGAGATGGCCTGTATTTTATTAGAATAACATGCTTAAGATGTAATATCAAGTTCTGAGCCAATACCAGATAGTGTAACTTTTAGACATTCTTGTATCACTGTGAAGCAATTCAGGGCCAGGGAAGCAGTGGCTAAATACAGCCTGCAGGCCAGATAAAGCCCACTAGGATATTTTGCCTGCACTGAGCTCCCACTAAGAACAAGCAACAACATTCAGCTGTGGGCGGGTGCTGACTCACAGACTCTGTTGGTTCTCAGAGCCCTGCCAGTGCCAGCGAGCTGCAGAGAGGTGGGATAGGCCAGTGCAGATCCGGCCTCTAAGGCCCCTTCTGGCTCTTATCCCCTGGGACTTGATGAGTTAGTCCTGCCACAGATCCTGGATTGGCTGAGCACACCCACGGAGAGAGGCACTGAGGAGTGGAAAGGGAGCCAAAGGAGGGAAGGGAGAGTAGCAGGCGTACCATAGAGGATCTTCCCTCTTGTTTTTGCAGGACTTCAGTCCCTCTAGGATGACCTTCGGTGTGTTGATGAGTCCCCTAAAGGAGGGAATTATGAGTGCCCGGCACCAGTTTATGCCTCTTGGTTGCTGCCCCTTCAGCAACCTGCTGCCAGCCATTCACCAGGAGCCACTGTGCTCCCTTATAGCTGAGTCAGGCCAGTGACAGGCCACAGCTGCACCTTGCTCTGCTACGTTGTGAGAAAGAATGTTTCTCTTCCATTCTCAGTTATGCTTAGTTTTTGCTCATGGACTCCTTTCCCCCTGCACCTTAGATATGAAACTTTGTGCAGCTGGCTCTGGGACAAAGCAGACAACAGACATGACACTGGAAGCACTGCCTCCCCTCTGAGGCCACAGCTTTGTGTCTGGCTTCTTGTTCTGTTAAGATGACCTCTTTCCTGAGGAACTGCTGGTCCCTCAGGCAAATAGACCCCTGGGGGACCAAGCTACCAGCTTGGCAGACATATCCATGTCTGTTTGAACATCAGTAGTGGACACAATTTAGGTCACAAGGGAACCCTAATAAACAAGTCATTAATGAAACATCAAATCCATCCTTTGTTGTCCTTGAGTCAATACAATGTAAATAATTAGAACTAACTGCAAGATTTGCCCACAATTAGGGAAAATTATTTTAGAGAAATCTGAAGATTCTGAATATGACATAATATGGGATCAAGAAATGCTAAGGAAGAGGAAAAAATGGCATGGATATTATGGGAAGAGTGGTGGATAGGATGAAAAATATTAAAGGAATAATATTTTCAACCCACTTTAGGTTTAACAGAAGAACTGCATTTTCGCAAAATAGTTATGACATGATGCACTTATATTTTGCAAATAAAGTGTAACTTTAGTTTCAGAAAAATTAATGTGGACAACAGAAAACTTTGACATGTTAAACTATAAAAGAAAACCAATTGTAATATAGAATGGAGAAGACTACATACCTAATTCTATCAGTCTCTTTTAACTTTCATTTTCAAGGTTATCACCCTTTAGTGAAGATAAACGGTACTAAAAGCTTGTCAGCTCTTTTTGAGACAGGAAAAAGGATTTGTTTCTCTGCCTGTCTCAAGGAGATAGATGTGGACATCAGTGTCCTTCTACAAAGCAGTCGATGAGCCTAAACAAGATGAAGTGGCGGCAGTGTTGATGGAATATATTCAGAGGTGACAAGCAGCCTGGCAGACAGTGGTGTTTTCTTCATTATTCTGCAAACAAGACTTTGGAGAGCTCTTACAATAGGAAAAAGGAAAAACAAAAACAAAAACAACTTGCCCTGCCAAGGTTAGAAGTTAGGAATGGATTGTGCCTTGAAGAGAGCCAGCCAACGGATGAGGACATAGAGTTTTCTTTTGCCTGATGGGAACTTTCTTTACAAAAAAAAAAAAAAAAAAAAAAAAAAAAAAAAAAAAAAAAAAAAAAAAAAAAAAAAGGTAGAAGTACCTCAAACATTATTTTAGAGCATTCAAATAATGAAATATACTTTAGACTTTTTATAGGTTAGAATCAGAGTGGGGCGATCAATCTCTCCTGAAGAACACACGGCCACCGTTTCCTCAGTTCCTGCATTGGAGCCCTCAAGGTGCCAATGGTGTTTTGTGGAGAAGTGGGGGAAACTACCTCTACCGTTCTCCTCCTTTTTGTCTTAAACTCTGTTTAATACTCAATGGAAAGGCTTAAAAAAATTCTTTTTTAATATAGAGTTTTTGGCATAAGCTGTCATTGGGCATAAGACTGATTTTAGTCCCTTCAACCCTTCTGTTAACTGTTATTTCTGCTGCTCAGTGGCCTCTGGCATCCTTACACTGAACAACTGGCAGGAATTAGGGCTACATGTGGAATTGTTTCTTGCTTGCTGCTTGAGTAGCTTTTATTATTTCCAGTGGGCACAAAAGGAATCAAAGGACTATAGCTGTACTTCTTTTTTCTCTTGAGGAAACTTGGGCTTCTAGGGGAGTTGATGGAGTTTGGATGTGTTGTCCCCTCCAAAACTCATGTGGAAATTTGATCTCCAATGTGGCAGTGTTGGAGACTGATTGAGTCATGGGGGTGGATCCCTCATGAATGGATTAATGCTCTCTCTGGGGGAGTGGGGATTAATGAGTGAGTTCTTGCTCTATTAGTTCCTGCAAGAGCTTGTTGCTTAAAAAGACCCTGGTACCTTCTCTTTCTCTCTTGCTTCCTCTCGCCACATGATCAGCTTGTACCCGCCAGCTGCCTGCCACTTTCCGCCATGAGTAGAAGCAGCCTGAGGCCCATGCCAGATGCAGCTGTCCCAGAATTGTGAGCCTAATAAACCTCTTTTCCTTATAAATTGCCCAGTCTCAGGTATTTCTGTTATAGCAACACAAAACGGACTAAAACAGAAAATTGGTACCTAGGAGTGGGGTGTTGCTATATAGGTACCTGAAAATGTGGATGCAGCTTTGGAACTGGGTAATGGGCAAAGGTTGGAGGAATTTGGAGGACTTAAGAGAAGAGAAAAAGATGAGGGAAAGCTTGGAATGTCTTAGAGACTTATGTGGTGGTGAGCAGAATGCAGATAGAAATGTGGACAGTAAAGGCCATGCGGATAATGAGGTCTCAGATAGAAATGAGGAAATTATTGGGAACTGGACAAAAGGTAACCCTTGCTACACCATAGCAAGGAATTTGGCTGCATTGTCTCCATGCCCTTGGACTCTGTGGAAGGTGGGACTTAAGACTTGTGAACCAGAGCATTTGGCAGAAGAAATTTCTAAGCCGCAAAGCATTCAGGATGCTGTATGGCTACTTCTAACAGCCTACTCTGAGTTATGGTGGCAAAGACATAACATAAAGCCAGAATTTAAAAAGGAAGCAGAGCGTAAAGATTTGGAAACTTTGCAGCCTGGCCATGAGGTAAAGAAGCAGAGAGCCAGAGAACAATGCAAGGGTGAAGCAGATAAACTGGTTGCTAAAGACATTATCTGGGTGGTGAGGCAGCCAGATGCTAATAGTGGAGAAAATGAGAGGAAAGCCCTGCAGGCATTTGAGAAGTCTGGAAGGGTGCCCCATCTATCACAGAACCTGAGGCCTAGAAGGACTGAGTTACCCTGGAGGACAGACCTGGGACGCAGCTGCCCTCAGGATCCTGCTCCCTGCATCCCAGCTGCTCCGGCTGCAGTGGCCCCAAGTGTGGTTCATGCAGCAGCCCTGGAGAGTAGAAGCCTGAAACCTCGGTGGTGCCCATGTTGTATTAAGTCTGCAGGCTGGCAGAATTTAAGAGCACTGGAGGCATGGCATCCTCCACCCAGATTCCAGAGGATGTACGGAAAAGCCTGGGGGCCCAGGCAGAGACCTGCCACAGGGGCGGAGCCACTGCAGAGGACATCAACTAGAGCAATGCCGAGCAGGAAAGTGGGGTCAGAGCCCTCACAGAGAACCCCCACCAGGGAAACGTCTAGTAGAGTCAAGGCAGCAGGTCTGCTGCCAGGGCCCCAGAACTGCAGGGCCACTGGTAACGTGCAATGCAGGCCTGGAAAAGCTGCAGAAAAAGCTAAGCCTGGAAGAGCTGTGGGAGCAAGGGTGCCCAAGGCTTTGGGGGCCTGGATGCTCCCTTGTGCCCAGGATGCAGGAGTCAAAGAACATTATTTTGGAGCTTTAAGACATAATGTCTGTCCTGCTGGGTTTCAGACTTGTTTGGGACCTGTTTCTCCTTTCTTCTGGCCTATTCCTCCCTTTTGGAATGGAAATGTATATCCAATGCCTGTTCCACCATTGTATCTTGGCAGTAGATAAATTTGGTTTTGTTTTTCAGGTTCACAGCTGGAAGGACTTATGCTTTTGGTCTCAGATGAGACTTTGGACTTTGGACTTTTAAGTTGGTGCTGGAGCAAGCTAACACTTTTGGGACCCTTGGGATAGAATGATTGTATTTTGTATATGAGAGGAACATGAGTTTGGGAGGGCCAGGGATGGAATGATGGAATTTGGATGTGTTGTCCCCTCCAAAACTCATATGGAAATTTGATCTCCAATGTGGCTGTGTTGGAAACTGATTGAGTCATGGGGGTGGATCCCTCATGAATGGATTAATGCTCTCCCTGGGGGAGGGGCGATTAATGAGTGAGTTCTCACTCTATTAGTTCCCATGAGAGCTTGTTGCTTAAAAAGACCCTGGTACCTCCTCTCTCTCTCTTGGTTCCTCTCTCTTGCTTCCTCTCGCCATGTGATCTGCTTGTATCCACTGGCTGAGTAGAAGCAGCCTGAGGCCTGTGCCAGATGCAGCTGTCCCAGAATCATAAGCCAAATAAACTTCTTTTCCTTATAAATTACCCAGTCTCAGGTATTTCTGTTATAGCAACACAAAATGGACTAAAACAGGAGTCAACAGTCTTGGCAAGAAATCTGTCTTGACTGTCTAGCAACTGATACAGGAGTGAGTTAGGAAAACACCATTGCTACTCTCTCCACTTCTTGGCTGCACCAATTATTTGCCTTGTGATCCTGGGCAAGATACTTAATCCCTCAACAACTCACTTTCCTCATGTGTGATATAAGGATAATAAGAGTAGCTACCTCAACGGTCTGTTTTGAATAGAAAAAGATTAATCCGTTAATGTTATTAATTCCATATATAGTGCCCAAATCCTGCATTAAGACACCATATATCATGCTGACTCAATAAATATTGCTATTAGTATTCATTACCATTCCTTTCAGCAGGAGGTAAAAGGACAAAAAGACCAGCAAGGATTACGGATTGCAGAGAAAATATTTGCAAATAACATACATGATAAAGAACTTGTGTCTGGAATATATAGAGAATTCTTACAACACAAAAATGAGAAAACAAATTGTACAATTGAAAAAGGGGCAAAGTTTTGAGTAGACACTTCACTAAAGAAGGTATACAAATGGCAAATAAAGATGCTCATCAGTTACTGAGGAAATGCAAATTTAAACAAAATGAGATAGCATTACATATCAACTAAAAAGGTAGTAATCAAAAATACATAATACCAAGTGTTGTCAGGATGTGAGGAACCTGACCTTTCACACAGTGCTGGGGGAAATGTAAAATGTAAATTGAAAAGCAATTTAGCAGTTTCTTAAAAGCTGAAAATATATTTTCCTGAAATCTACCCAAAAGAAATGAAAGCAGAAGTCCACAAAGTCTTGTATGTAAATGTTCATAGCTGTATTATTCGAAATAGCTAAAGAGAAAGTAGAAAAAATATCTAAATGTTCATCAGCTAGTGAGTGAATGAGCAAAATGTGATACATCCATTTTCCTGAATGTGACTCAGCAATGAAAAGGAATGAATTACTGGAGTTACTGATACACGCAGCAACACGGATGGATCTTAAAACATACAAAGTTAGAGGAACCAGACACAATAACAACATGTGGTAAAACTCCATTTATGTGAAATTTCTAGAAAAGGTAAAGCTGTAATTTAAAAAAACAGATCAGTGGTCATGTAAGTACAGGGATTGAAGGCAGGATTGATGGCAAATGGGCACAGAGGAACTTTCTGAGTGACAGAAGTGTTGTAAAACTGAACTGTGCTGATGATACACAAAGGTATACATTTATTAAAATTTATTAAACTGTATACATAAAATGGATGAATTTTATGGTATGTAAGTGATACCTGAATAAAACTTAACAAATATATTTAAACAGGGGATACAATGGTCATTAGCTGACTTTTGGTTTACTAGTATCCATTTCATTATTATTTTGGTAATGGCAGTGTAATCTTTTCCCTGTTGACAAAAGCCAAGAGATGGGCAAATAGTACTCTCTGTTGTGAGAGAGGAAAAATCCTACTTCAAACTTTCTTCAGAAATAAAAAAAGACGAGTTGTTGGCAGTATTTCCAGCCTACCTATGACCAGGTTCAACTTCAGGGGATGAAAAAGGAAAGTTTCACTGGCGGTGATTGGGCTACCTTGGGTCCTGTGCCTTTTTTGAACAATCACTGTTTCTAGGGAAACATGGGCTAAATGACTGGTCAAGAGAGAGCCACATGCTTCTTTTGGCAACTTCGTCAGAAACTAACCAATCTTGGATTTTCTTTCTTTGGGAAGATGTTGACTTGTCAATTTTATCTGCAACAGCTACAAAACGTCGGATGGAGACATTTTAAATGTATAATGCAACTAAAAGGATATATGAGGATATTGGGACTAGGGTGGGCATTCCTTGTTCTCAGGTGCCTAACATCCATTCCAACTTTTGATACTGCCAAATTTCTTTTTTGAGGAATAGTCTGTTTCCATTTCTAAAAATGGGGTGGGGTGAGATTCTGTCTGTAGTTAAACTAATCAGATGCTTTGATCCATAAATATGCAAATCGAGTGGAGGACAGACAAGACTGAAATTGGTTTGAACAAATTCATTCAAAAGGGGATGCCCTGGTGACTCCTGGGGTTCCGTTGGATCTGATTGTTCTGCACTCCCATGAATTATGTGAGCTATTGCAAATATTCCTAATAAATTCTTTTTGCCTAAAAAGACGGATTTAGTGAACTAACAGCAAGCACTATTAAAATAAACTAGCAATTCTCTTGCTAAAAATGCGAACAAAAAATAGATAATTGATAAATTTGTATGTCGGAAATTTTGCTTTGGTTTTGTGGTTATCTACCACATTTGTGTTTGTCATTCACGAGCGTATGTGAGAATGTATATCTGTGTGAGCATGCATTCATCATAGGTCAGGAGTGTGAATTTGAAGATACTGAAGATAGGAAAGGGTGACAGTGAGAATATCAGCATGCAGTGTGAATACTTTATGTGCTCTATATATCGTGAGACTAGAAATATGTCTTAGAAAGTGTAGTTTGCAAGAACGTGATTCATAGAGCCGTGGGAGCAGAATAATAAAAATCCCTTCTTTGAAGAAAATACGAAGTTAGATATTCAAGTCTTGCTTTAAACAGGGAATCAACTTTAACAAAAGAGGAACTGCGAGGCAAATCAGACCTAAAAGTTTTCTTTGTTGACTTAAGCACTATGTTGTTAATTGTTTCTCTTTGATGATAAAGAAAACTACACAAACAGAATATGTACACCCATGGACCTAAATAGAGAAAGTTGCCTTCCAACAGATCAGGTTGATACAGCCCCTCAAGTAAGACTAAAACTTGGTTCTACTCAACAGTAATTGGCAGATTCTTGGGATGTATTTCCCAGCCATTCACTGTCAAAAGACAGACTCTTCTGCCCTCGTACTGTTTTATTAGCCAGCTAGGATGTCAACCTTTGGGTTGTCAAAATCATGAAACATATTTGGATAATTATGAAAGGACAGAAAGCATGACTAACATAGAAGAAAAGTGATGGTTCAGAAATTGAACTTAGCTTTCTTCAGATGTAACAAAACTTAAAATTAATTTAACCTAAGTTCTTGGTTTCACCATTTATAAAAATTTGAAATACATATTTTTAAAGATGACTCTTTTATTTCACTGTCTTCCTTTTGTTCGAGATGAAAAACAAACATAAAATAAAAGAGCCTTGGACCATTTCTAAATCTAAAAACAATTTAGATTTTATTTATACATGTGCACTATACAGTCCCTGCTCCTCTATGGCAGGGGATGGAGATATTTGCTAATTTTTTTTTCTACAGTTGAAAGAATCTTGAGGATGGGCAGAGCTCAAAAACTCATGATAGGCCACTGTTTCCTATGCTAATAATAAAATCATGTGTATATGTATTTTTCTAATTTATTTTTTTATATAATACTTACTAGCTGTAAAGTCATTTCTATTCTGTCATCATTGCTTGGATTTCATAAAGAATAGATTTGCACCTGGAATTACAAGGATGAATGGAATCCTGGAGTTGGAATATTAATTTCATTTTAAACCACAGTCATTAGTTACCCACCTATTGTTTGAAAATGTCTAGTGTATTATGGTTATTTAAGGATATTTAAAAGCATATTTGGGCAATTTCAGCAGGGTTGTGTATTAGTATCAATACTTTTAGCTACTTTCTTTTCTAGACTGGCATATTCCAATTATAAATAAAAAGAACCTAAAATATTTAAGTTCCCTCATTACCATGGAGAAGTGAATCATAATTCTCATATGTGTTTTGTGATAAGGTGGTATTTCTGTATGAGCATTGCCATTAATCTTAAGCCAAGAGGTACATCTCTAGGAAGTGCCAAATCACTGGCTCCAAATCAAATTCTATCAAGTATTCCCCATGTAATCAGCTGTCATCCTCAGTAACAAGGAGGAGACAATGCCCTACATTCACTTTATTCCTGCTGGAGAGTCCCAGCTTGAGAATCTGGATAAGGCTCAAGGACATAATAGGGAGTCTGGCTTACATAAAATAAAAAGTATAAAATTCCTGCCTTGTTTGCTTGCTAGGTCCATCCCCTAACACATCCTTATTCAATCCCCATGTCAATAAAGTTTAGTAGAAGGATGTCTCATCTTGGTATGCCGTTTTTGGGAAAATAGAATAATTTAATCAAGCTGCCTCGCCTTAGGTCTGGTTGGGGTGGTGTTGCACATTCTTTGTAAATAAGTTGTGTGTGGGTGGAGTTAGTGTGCATGCGTGGTGCCACTGCCTTGGCTGGTTGGCATCTACTGCTTCCAGTGCCTGCTCCACGTGGCCATGCTCTCAAACCTATGGCTCCAAGGACCTTTTGGCCAGTTACCTGGCTCCTAGACCTTTGTGTGAAGGGTTTGTGACCCAGTCTGGACAATGGGCTTGAGGGGTCTGTGAGCTCCAGACCCAGCCCTAGCTCGACAATTGGCTACGTCGGCAAGATTCCAACATTAGCCCTAGCTCTGCAGCTGTCTTACTTTATTCAGCTTGTTATCATCCCATCATCATTAACCAGGTTATTCAGAGGATTCATCTCTTTAGAGGAAGGAGGAGTGAGCTACACAGGTGGCTTTTGTCTTGGGAATTCTGGTTAACCCATTATCTTAAACCATCTTTCTATCTGGTTATTGGGTGTGATTGTAGATGCTGATCAGTCCTTTCTGTACTTGACATAGTTGCTACCTATTTTTTGTTTTAAGGAGGTGTTACTCTCAATTCCCTATATGTATTATTTCCACTTAAAGAAACATGGAAATACAGAGCCATAATTTATGGGTAGTATACCCAAAGAGAAATAAAACCAATATTTTATAACTAGATGCACATCCATGTACATCAACCGTGATCACCATTATTATTTTTTCATTTATAAATAGAATAAATATTCTGTGAGGTTATGTTCACTGAAGAATTAAAATCAATAAATAAAAATAGGAATATGCACTCTTGTTTGATCGTTTTAAAATAGTACCTCCTCGATTCATGTAACTGACTAGCTAACTTCTGAAGGTCCCTTTTACCTTTATAATGACATAAAAAAGATATAGCAGAAGCAGAAGTCAAAGAGATTGTAAATATGAGAAGGATTTTTTTTATTGAAACAAATTGATTATAAATATTTGTGGGGTATGGAGTTGTATGTGTGATGATCAAATCAGGGTGTTAGCATATTCATCATTTCAAAACTTAATCATTTCTGTGTGATGAGAGGAAACTCCATCTCCTCTCTTCTAGCCATCTGGTAACATGAAGTAAATTATTGTTAATTATAGATTCCTAGCTCTACTCTACACAAATAGAACTTATTTTTCCTATCTAGCTGTTTTGTGTTCGTTAACTAATCTCATTATCCCCCCACCACTTCCCCTTTCCTGCCTCTAGTAACCTGCCTCTAGTAGCCTCTCTCTCCTGAAAGTTCAACTTATTATTGTTGTCTATTTATTAATTAATTTATTTAAGCTACCACTTATGAGTGAGAACATGCTGTATGTCTCTTTCTATGCCTTTACTATTTTTGTACGAGAAGGATTTGACATGTCATTGTCGGCTCTGAGATGCAAGGGACTATTAGCAGGAGGAGATATAGAGCTCTCAGGGCTGAGGGAGATCCGTAGCTGACAGCCATTGAGGAAATAGGGATCTACCACTGGGCCTGGAAACAAAGTCTTCCCAGAGCCTCTGGATAAGAGCCCAGCTGGCTGACACCTTGATTTTGGCCTTGTGAAATTGGGAGCAGAGAAACCAGTGGAGCCAGCCTGGTCTTCTGACCTTAAGAAACAGGTAAGATATTTTTGTTGTTTAAAAGCCTCTAAGTTTGTGGTTACCTGTTAACAGTGGCAATGGAAAATTAATGCACTATGTGAGAGGCAGCTAGACACAAATCGATGTCTGATGCTTCACTTAGCCATCTCTATAATTTTCCACTTAGCCTTCATGCTTGAATAATTTTTTCTGATTACATCATATGAGCATGTAGCAGGTACCCTAGTTTCAGACACTCCAGGACAGAGCATGATGGCCTTTGTTTTTTGGTTATTTTCCCTGAGGCTCCATGAGATGAATTTTGTGCACAGCTGTTTCTCTCTATATATAATGTCAAAAAAAATCAGACATAACATACATTCACTAAAGTTTACTATTATTAGTTATATAGCTTGGTGAAGTTTTCATATCTAAACACTTGAGAACCACCACCCAGATTGAGCTTTAGAATATTTTCATCACTTTTCTAGTCAATCTTGCCCCATCCAGAGTTATCCACTATTCTGATTATATAACCATTAATTAGTTGTGTCTATTGTTGAAATTCATGTAAATGGATCATACAGTATATGCTTTTATGTCTGGCTTCTTTCTCTCAACATAATGTTTTTGACATTCATTCATATTGTGAGTATCAATAGTTCAATCATTTTTTTTAGTAGTATATAGTATTCTACCATATGCACAAAGCTACATTTGTTTATGCAGTCTCCACTGATGGTTATTTGTGTTGTTTCCAGCTTTGGTCTAAAATGAATAAAGCTTCCATGTATCTTCTTGTCCATATCTTTTGTTGGACACATATACTCATTTATCTTGGGTATATCCTTATGTCTTTTCCCATATAATGAATGGAATTTCTGGGTCATAGGGTAGATCAACCTATATTTTAAGTCAGATTATCCCAAACATGTGCTTCAAAATCGGCAAATTATGTGTAGTCATTTTCATGTGATGGACTATTGACAGAAATAATTTTATTTGTGCAAATAAGCTAAGAACCTACAGGTATCACAATATAGTTATATTGTCTCCATGTAAGTAGAGGTCTGTTCTTTTGAAAAAGAGTATCCCATCAGAAAAGCAACCCATGATTTAAAACAAAGCAGTTGTAGGAAGGTTGGATTTCTCAGAACTTAGAAAGCCATATTAAAGGCGATCCTGCTTATCTCTGTATTATATTTTACTTTGCAGCATTTTCTGCTCTATTCAACATAATAAAGACCTGTATTCCCATCCTGTGACCTTTCTTTATCACTGGACATCGTTCTCAGAATGAGAAAGCACAGCATGAACATTCATGATTTCACCTATGCAGCAGCTTTCCTCTGCTTATCTCTGAGTTCTGAGGAACCCAGCCCTCTGTTCTGGGAAGAGGCTTATAATTGCTCTGGCCATTGGAAAAGAGGGATTGCTTCCACATCGAGTAGTTTGGATGGACCTCTGAAAACTCTTGGAGCACTGAATTGGGCAACACGTAGGGAGCTGATGGTGGATACACTGTAGTCACAAGATTTTAGTCAATGTGGTTTTTTATCCAGGTGATATGAGGAGCTCTCACATGGTCTCCTCTGGCCTTGAACTGGCTCCAAGCTCTGCCCATGGCCCCACAGTGTTCGCAGGGCTCTGCAACCATCCATGTGACCCTGATGGACCTCTGAAAACTCTTGGAGCACTGAATTGGGCAACACGTAGGGAGCTGATGGTGGACACACTGTAGTCACAAGATTTTAGTCAATGTGGTTTTTTATCCAGGTGATATGAGGAGCTCTCACATGGTCTCCTCTGGCCTTGAACTGGCTCCCAAGCTCTGCCCATGGCCCCACAGTGTTCGCAGGGCTCTGCAACCATCCATGTGACCCCCAAACACAGCTCAGCCAGGTCCAGGCCACAGTCTCTCACCCCACCCCTCTCAGCTCCTCTACTTTCTTTATAATTCTTTTATTATTATAGATACTCTGGATGTTAATTGCCTTAAATCTTCCCTTTTTATTCTTTGACAACATTCAGTAGTCAAAAAATATAAGCCTTTTTTTATCCTTCTCAACACAATGTAGATGGCCCTGCTGACTTAGAGGGAGAGTGTGTATGGAGGGGAAGAAAAACTTACTATTATTCAATTATGTAGTAGGTAGGGTTCTCCAGAGAAACAGATCTAATAGTGTACATACAGACACATATCTTATAAAGAACTGACTCAGGCAATTGTGGAGGCTGGCAAGTGCAAAATTTGCGGAGTGGGCCAGCAGGTTTGAGACACAGGAGAGCTGATGGTGCTGTTCCAGTCCCAAGGCTGTCTGCTGGAATTTCCTTCTTGATTGGGGAGGCTGATCTTTTTGTTCCTCTTTGGCTTTCAGCTGATTGAATGAGGCCCACCCACATTTTGGAGGGCAATCTGCTTTACTCAAAGTTTACTGATTTAAATGTTAATCTCATCCAAAAACATCCTTCAAATTAACATATAAAATTAACAATCACATGTCATTACAGTCATGATCTCCAGGAGCACACCAAACTGGCTAAATGGTCATCTATCTAGTGCAGGATTTCTCATTTTAAGGGAAAGACAGTGTGTTGTGGATTAAGATAATATGGATTTGAATCCCAGTGATCCTTAGTAGCTATGTCATTTGGAAAGACCCTTAGCTTCAGTTGTTGCAGGGCAGTGAATCTCAGTGGGGGCAATTTGTTCCTCCCCCAACTTCCCAGAAGACACTTGATCATGTGTGAAAACATCGTTGGTTGTTCCAACCAGGGTGAGGGTGGGAGGAGTTGCTACTGGCATCTCTAGTAGGTAGAGCCCAGGAATGCTATTGAACATCCTACAATGCACAGGACAGCCCCCATGACAAGGAATCATCAGGCCCAAAATGTCAGTAGTGCTGAGGTTGTAAAACCCTGAACCAGAGGCAAGGAGACAGTACTAGGATACAATCAAGTCGGAAAGGAATGGAAGATGGAAAGGTTAAAAGGAACGATAACCAGTAAAATGGTGCTCAAATTTCAAAAGCAAATGTGTGAACACCCGATTTTGTGGCTTGCTAATTTCTAAATAGAATATTGGGAAGGTGATATTTTAAGTTGAAACAAGCACTACTGGAGGCTGAGCTATGCTTGGGGAAAAAGAGAGCAGAGCTCAAGTTAGTAAAAACATGAACAAACATATTAAGTATTTTACTGAATTTTCCTTTTGTGTCATTGGCCCATAGGACATCACTATGGTTCGAAGCCTGGGATGGGATGGTGAAGGTGATATCACTGTGAGCAAATGTCGAGGGTTAAATGAGGAGGGTCAACTGTGGTTAAGAAGCCTAAGAGAATATTTTTATAAGAAGATGAAAAAGAAAAACCACAATGTGACTTACCGAATGCCTTAAAGTAATAGATTACTATTTTGTTAGTTTATAATTTATTCTGGCAGTCTGTTTAACCATATGCACAGTCTCCTGAATATGATTTAAATGTTAAGTCCTAATTATGAAACTCTAATTCAAAACAATTTTAAGCAAGCGTGTTGAGAATTAATGTAAATGCAGAACATGAAGTCATTCTCATTAGGGAAATTCACATTAATTTTAATTTTGGACCAGGTGCAAGCATCTCTGAACTAATATTAAGTAGATTTACATTAAAAATAAAAAATAAAAATCGCCAAAACTTTGGAAAGATTGTATCATGCCAACTTGAGTAATCCAGGAATATGTAACAGCTACCTAATCTCTTTATAAGCAATTTTGAGATAATTTAAAAATATATAGATTATTAGAGACCTTCTAAACTTTTAGGACTGATTTTGTTGGCTTTATTAGCTCCTGTCTTGATTCAACAGGATTTCTTCGTACATATTGAATTATAGGAGTCAAGTAACTTGGTCAGTGTGCTGTGAGGGTCACCACACATGCCCTTTTGTTTAAATTAATCAGCCTCTGAAAAGAAAAAAGACAATTTAGTCCTACCAACTGAATCAAGGAGAAAAATGAATACATCAGAGCAAGTGTGAAATTCTTTCCAGTTGGCATGCACAGTGAATGTAGCTAATAATAACCTCTTGAATATTCTGTCAAGCAAATCAATGTATCTCTTTATCCATTAGAGTCAATACTGTAACATTCATTCATTCATTATTCATCCTTTACCATTTATTGAAACCTTAAATTTGTGCTCAGGCGCTGCACTGTGAATGGGGATAAAGAGACAACTAAGAACCTGCTCATAGTCTAGTGGGAAACATTGACATTCCAAAGTACAGTGGTACATGCATTCTGTGAGACAGATATTCCTGGAGGAGAGGTGGAGAGGATTTACCTGAACAGGTAGCCTGGGCCAAGAAGGACATTGGGATTTATTTTGAGAGATGATGGTTGCTTAGCAGGGTGGCAGCAGGGCAGTGATGGGAAGTGGTCCTATTCTAAAAGGTAGAGCTAACAGATTTTGTGGCATGGAATCAAAGAGAACAGTTAAGATTGATTTTAAAGATTCTGGCGAAAGCAACTAGGTTGGAGTTGCTATTTATTGAGACTGAGAAGACTGAAGAAGGAACAGGTTAAGGAGTTGTGTTTTGTATGGGACATAATTTGTGTGACATGACAATTCGATATCCAAGTGGAGACTTAAATTGGTAGCTGGGATAAATAAGCTTAGAATTCAGGGGTATAGTCTATATTGGGAATTTACATTTGGGAACCTCAAGCATAAAGATGGTATTTAAAACCATAAAACTGGGATAATCCCCTAAGGAGCAAATATAGATAGCAAAGAGAAGAGATAGACCCTTCAGCAAAGTATGTGTACAAGTGGGGAAGATGAAGAGGAGCCAGCAAAGGAGACTGAGAAGAAGGAGCCATTAGGGTAGGAAGATACTCTCAAGAGAGAGGCTGGCCGGTTAGCTCAGTTGGTTTGAATGTGGTGCTGATAACACCAAGGTCAAGGGTTTGGATCCCAGGACTGAGCAGCTGCCAAAAGCAACAAGAAAAGAGAGTGTGCTATCCAGAACACCAGACACTTGAGACAGTGTCTTGAGGAAGGAATGATGCACTGTGACAAAGATTCCTGATGGGTTTAGTGATATGACTTAGAATTAACCACTGAGTCTGGCAATGTAGATGTCAGTCTAACCTTGATAAGAGCAGCTTTGCTTGAAAAGTTGGGATAAAAGCCTGATTTAAGTAGGATTAGGAAAGAATGGAAGGTGAGGAAATGATGAAAGTGCATATCATCAACTGAAGATGTTTGCCTGAGAAAGGAGTGGAGCAATTGGGCAGTAGCTGGAAGGCTGCAATTTGCTGGAGAAGGACGTGAGTTGAAGTTTTTCTTTTTGTAAAGACTGAAGACATCTCTGTGTGTTTGCATGCTAACAGAAATACTGCAGTAGAGAAAGAAAGAAAAGAAAAATGATGCAGACCAGGAGGAGGCACTTTCCAGAGAGAAGTCCTTGAGAAGATGGGATTCATTGCACATTCTAGCTGGCCTTGACCAGAAGCCCAAATAGATCACCTGCTGGAACATACATAGAACCAGAGGTGATGAGTATGTGCGCAGACTGGCTTAGGTGGTGGGAACATGTTTTAGCATACATAAGCACATGGGCAGCAGAATCCTTTTCTTCCACCTTATTCTACATAATATATATAATATATAGAATAAGGTTAATTCTATATTTTTTCCTGAAAGCCTAGAATGCTCTTAATCCTGGCAGCATTTTAGAATCCCATGGAGTGCTTTCGAAAAACACTGATTCCTAGGGTTCACTCCCAGAGTTAATTGGTCTGGATACCAATATTAAAAAAGCTATATATCCAGGCTATTGAGAACCATGGGGCCAGATGGTATAAAATTTTATGCACAGCGAATGACTAGAAAATCAGGTGATTTTTTATGGTGGTATCACAACTGTAAAAAATGGACTCTAATATTTTGGGAAGGTGAGATTATGCTACTATAGGTTGAATTCTCCAAGAAGCAGCAACTGAGACTGAGCTTAGTGTGCAGGAAGTTTACTGTGGAAGGAAAGGAAAGGATGCAGGACTGAACTCAGAGAGAAGTCAAGCAGCAAAACAGATCCCGTGATAACCTCCGCAGACTCTATGGAGAAACCTGGAAATGGAAATGGTCCGTCAGTGTTTGTTCCACATTGGGTTGAAATGACCCAGCATTCAGCTATCAGTTTGGGTGTGGATCTCCTCAGGAAGTGCATGGCCTTGGACAAGGTGTCTCTCTGCAGTTGAGCCTGAACCTGAAGGACCTAGTAGCTACTGAATACAGCCAGGGCAAAAAGCTCTTTCTGGAAAAGGGTTTAAGTGGGGAGTCTCACAGTGTCCACCAAGTATGTGAATGTCACAGATTGACATACCTGGTTCCAGTCTATGAGACAGGCTCGCTGGAAAACATGAGCTGCCTCATGAATCCTGGGAGGGTCACCTACAGTTAGTTTTTTGATAAACATGTTCACCAATTTATAAATCAGTAGTATTATTTTTATTAAATTTTTGTTACACACATACACAAACATTGTTCACAGATGTAATTAACTTTCTCCTACAACTGCAGTCAAAGAAATATTCGTTTATAAACACATGGTTACGGCATGATTTGCTCCACTTCCTGTGGTGTGTTCTCTGATAACGCAGAAGTTTTGAAACTGTATGGAAGTTTTAGATGATTCTTACTGTCAGTCCATTTACATTTCAAAAGCATACAATTTAAAATTATAAAGACAACTGGGAATGTATATCAGTGGATATATATATATAATGTTTGGAGCCAGTGTAAATATTCATGGTAATGAGAAGAGTTTAGAGCAACCTGACCCATTGCACTGACACAGAGAAGAGCACCACGACAACCATGGCTAGAAAAATGCACAGAAAAACCAAATTAAAAGACATACTAAGAGAGAAAGATATACTTAGATGTTCATTTAAAACATGGAGCTTGTGATTGAGGCATGCAAATAACAGCCATTGCTGTTGTGATGATATTTTTAAAAAATTGTACATATTTTAAAGCAAAAATCACAAGAAATCTTGCTGCTATATAGAGAGACAACATAGCCAGAAGCAATGGCATGAAAAGCAGAATCCCAAAGCAAAGGAAGGCTTGCTTGATGGTTCCTTCAAGGTTGATAAACTAGAGGTCCCGCGTCATTGCTATGAAGCAGATTCCTTAGGAAAAAGGAAGTGGGCAGAAGAAAGCCCTCAAAGGAAGGTGTGTTTTAAACTGACTGAATGTTTACTTGAAGAGAGTGTTTTAAGTAAGAAGATACGCATTCGTTTTAATTGTCAAATTTAAACGCACCTTTCTCTATCATTCGTGGATCTCATAAAGTGGTTTAGTTCAATTACAGAAAATAAAGAACTTATTATACTCTTATTTCACTTTTCTGTGAGTAGTATATTAATTTTTTTCATGTTACCAATGTACTATTTATATTATTGAAAAACTGATTCTCAAAGTGAGTTTAGGATATATTTTTTATGTGATGAAAATTACAATATTTACAATAAAATAAAAAATATCATCAGCTATCTTCATACACTAAAAAAGTAAGTTTAAGAAGATTTTTTTTTTAAAGTAAAAGCATTGTGTCATTGACCATATATGACACCAGAAATTTTACTTCTCAGTAAACTGGTATGGTGTAAAAATATCCATCAACAAATATCTAAAATTATTTTTCACCTACCACCACTTTTGGCAACATTATGGCAATTATTCTGACACAATTCGTAAAGTAATGAAAAAATTATTGCCATTTCTAACCACATACTTATGTGAATTTTAGTTCTCAAAATATTATGACACATACCCAGAAGAAAAATTGATTGGGTGTCAAATCTGATATGTGCTTCAGCAGCAGCAGCAGCAGTCATCTTTCATTCAGCTTGATTTCCTCAAATTGTTAGTAGTTAATTTCATTAGTGATATCATTAGTGCAATGGCTTCTCACCCGTTAATCAATGAAGTAGGAAACTTTTGTTCTTTTATCTGATGGCAAGACATTTTAAACCTTTATATATTAATAAAGACTTGGTTAATCATGTAGAGAATGGCAAAATTCACACATATTGTAAAGATAAAAAGTATACTCTAATGTAATTTCCAACTTGTCTAGTTTTAAGTTAAACGAGGTTTAGGAATATGCTCTCTAGCTTTTACTGTTAGTATTTTGACAGGGATGTTCGAGAAACACTGATGTGGGTACAGGGGAGACAAAACGTCACCTTTCACTTTTAGGGTTTTTGGTCTGAGAATTAAATTCACGTAAGACAGATTAACAAGAAAAAGACATAGAAATTTATAAGTTTGACATGACATGGGAGCCCTCAAAAGGAATGAAACCCGAAGAAGTGTTGAAACCTAAATGTTCACATAGTAAGTTGAATAAAAGAGGCAATTGTGGAAAAGGAGTTAAACCATGTGGAGAGGGAAAAGGAAGATATGAAATCGTTTACAAGGTCTGTACAGAATTCTCTCGGTTTCACCTTCTCATCCTTGATAAGAATTTTGCTTTCCTTTTGGTATAGGAGGACATATTTCACATGGGAATTTCATCTCCTTTTAAGAGAAAGGAAGGACAGTCAGAGTGTTTTTCTTGCACCTGCTGTTTTCTTTAAGTGATTTTAGTTCAAAATAATCCTTATACCAAGGTGGCATATTTTGGGGTGGCATATTCTGCCACCCTTCATTCACAAATGGGACCCAGAAGAAATTTTAAAGCAGGGCAACAAAGTTGTTTTTCAGACTATTACATTATTTTGATAGTCTTATACGCTATGCTATAAAATATGATAGCCACTAGTCACATGTAGCTAATTAAATTAAAATTTATTAAATGAAATTAAAAATTGAGTCAGTTGCTATAACCATATTTCGTGTGCTTCATAGCTAATGTGCATAGCACAGACGGCACACTTCTACCATTGCAGGAAGTTCTGATAGCCACTAGTCACATGTAGCTAATTAAATTAAAATTTATTAAATGAAATTAAAAATTGAGTCACTTAGTTGCTATAACCATATTTCGTGTGCTTCATAGCTAATGTGCATAGCACAGACGGCACACTTCTACCATTGCAGGAAGTTCTGATAGACCGCATTGATAAAGAGGGTGGATTAAAGAGAGGAGAACTGGTAGCAACTAACTGGAAAGCAATAAACATTTTATTAATGGAGTGGAGTATTGGCTCAAGAAATGAAGAAAATATTTATATGCCATAAATGCTTTCTTGTACACCGTCAGCATGTTTTGTTTTTTCTTTTTAACAATCATAGTCTGTAAGGAAGAAGAAAGATAAGAAATGAAGAAAATATTTATATGCCATAAATGCTTTCTTGTACACCGTCAGCATGTTTTGTTTTGTTTTGTTTTTTCTTTTTAACAATCATAGTCTGTAAGGAAGAAGAAAGATAAGAAAGAATTTACTAAAAAAACTAAAATAACTGTAGTTTAGACTGAAGAAAGCATTTGGTTACAATCACAGAATTTCAGTATTAGAAATGAACTTCCATGTCTTCTTGTCTGACCACCCACTTGACTGAGTCCACTTTTATTCAGCTTATGGTTGAACACCCAACCAGCTGAGAGGCCATGGTCTCCTGAGATCTAACATTTCACATTGGTAGACCTAGGTGGAGTCTGTTCTGAAGCAACTGATACAACCTTCTGGAAAGCTCAGAGCAAGTAGTTGTGAGTGTTGATTACCAGTCAGGGAGGGAACCGAGGCAGAGTCCAAAAGACGCTGGCTTTTGGTCCGAGCTTCATGTATGAGAACACAGTCTCTTTTCCTCTCTGTTTTCATCTTCACCTTTTAAAAAGAAAAAAAGTAGCATCCAAAGGGAGTCACAGGATAAAATTATACGGGTTAATATGCTTTGAAAAATTTAAAGAGCTGTACATGTAGAAGTTTTTATTATTACAAAGCCCTGAGGAATTGTGGTGACACAATAAAGTCCAGGAAAGCTGATATTATGGCAGAGAAAAGCCTTAGGGAACTTAACGTTATTGTTTCAGCAGGTCTAGCTTACCAAAGAAACTCGTTAAAGAATAGGACAAATAAAGTTGTATGAAGTTATCAGAACATGCATAAATAAAGATGAATATATTCTTATTCCAGGGGCTCAAAAAAAGGCATCTTCTTAAATATACTTCTTATTATTGGCTCAGGTAAGAACTTGAAAATTCAGGCCTATAAAGCCGTACAAAAAGTCTTAAGACAGGTAGACTTGGAGATCTAAAACACTGGTATATAACAAAATCCTGTTTTTATTCAGAATGACTTTATAGAAATAGAATGAAAATGTAAGACGTCCTGATAGTCCCCAAGAAAAACTTATCAGTTTTAACACGTGGTCCTCTTCCATAAGGGAAAAGACCAAAAACCTCATTTTACAAAGGTAAAGACAATGACTAAGCTGATAGAATTTAGGCATCGGAGAATTAAACATTGACTGATGTGCTCAACTGTATTAACACATAAAATTAGAAATGAATGTCTACAAATCCTGAACTCTGATCTCTTTCAGCTGAGATGAAGGGAAGAAAAGCTGTGCTGGTTTTCAAACTGGGACTAACAATATGACAAAAAATTGTGTATGAAATGAATGTATATTGTTAGAATTTGCCTATGCAATTCTCTTTGGCAATTGAGTCTGTTCTCATTTATGAAACAACTATATTGTGTGTAGTATTGTCTGGGTGCAGTGAAGAGATTAAAAAGAAGTAGTAAATTCTGACCCATAGGAAGTCTTCTCTTTCCTTTTTAGTAGAGATATATATGATTTAGCTGGTTTTTCATACTTTATATTTTCCATTAGTCATTAGCGGCTATGTTTCTCCTTTACTAGAAGATCCTAGAAGGAAATGTTGGTGTTCCAGGAGTCAAAATGAATAAATAAATAAATAAAATTAAAAAGAAGTGGCATAAGAAGTGATTTCCTTTAAAGGCTTAAAATCTTTCTAAGAACAGAGCTGGTCTTCCAAAGCACCTGCTTTTTACCGGATCAGCTACTCTGTTTACTCTCAGACAGTCCCTTCTCTTGACCTCAGACTTATCATTTATAAAATTTAGGATTTGGTTAGGTAAGCTCTGAAGTACTACTATGGTTTTATTTTAATTTTTTAAAAGTTTTAATTTGTCAACATACAATGTAGCTGATTTTCGTGTTGCTTTACCAATTCTTCCTTCCCCTCCCGTACATCAACATCAGATCTGTTCACTTGTCTTAACAAGTTCAAGGAATTGCTGCGATTGTTGTGTCTTCTTCCCCACTGCCCCCTTTTGTTTGTTTATTTATTTATTTTTATTAGCTCCCACAATTTAACAGCAATAATTGTTTAATCCTTCACTGAGGCCATTTGCTTACATATTTTATCACATTTAATTTTTACAAAATTCTGTCAGATGTTATCATCATTACACCAATTTACAGCCCTGACTTTGACAGAGGGCAAATTACATATCTTATTGCACAGCTCCCACAGGAGGAAAGCCAGGATTTGATTCCATACCTGTGATACCATGAACTGTATGCTTTGCACAGCACCAAATCACTTCTGTGGCAAGACCTATGTTTAATAAAAACAAATTTCTCAACCTGTTAGCTACCACGGGACCACAGCTGGAGAAAGTAGCCCACAAACCCTATTTTTCATGTCTTTCATTTCTATTTTTTTTTTTCCTTTTNATGAAGAAAATATTTATATGCCATAAATGCTTTCTTGTACACCGTCAGCATGTTTTGTTTTTTCTTTTTAACAATCATAGTCTGTAAGGAAGAAGAAAGATAAGAAAGAATTTACTAAAAAAACTAAAATAACTGTAGTTTAGACTGAAGAAAGCATTTGGTTACAATCACAGAATTTCAGTATTAGAAATGAACTTCCATGTCTTCTTGTCTGACCACCCACTTGACTGAGTCCACTTTTATTCAGCTTATGGTTGAACACCCAACCAGCTGAGAGGCCATGGTCTCCTGAGATCTAACATTTCACATTGGTAGACCTAGGTGGAGTCTGTTCTGAAGCAACTGATACAACCTTCTGGAAAGCTCAGAGCAAGTAGTTGTGAGTGTTGATTACCAGTCAGGGAGGGAACCGAGGCAGAGTCCAAAAGACGCTGGCTTTTGGTCCGAGCTTCATGTATGAGAACACAGTCTCTTTTCCTCTCTGTTTTCATCTTCACCTTTTAAAAAGAAAAAAAGTAGCATCCAAAGGGAGTCACAGGATAAAATTATACGGGTTAATATGCTTTGAAAAATTTAAAGAGCTGTACATGTAGAAGTTTTTATTATTACAAAGCCCTGAGGAATTGTGGTGACACAATAAAGTCCAGGAAAGCTGATATTATGGCAGAGAAAAGCCTTAGGGAACTTAACGTTATTGTTTCAGCAGGTCTAGCTTACCAAAGAAACTCGTTAAAGAATAGGACAAATAAAGTTGTATGAAGTTATCAGAACATGCATAAATAAAGATGAATATATTCTTATTCCAGGGGCTCAAAAAAAGGCATCTTCTTAAATATACTTCTTATTATTGGCTCAGGTAAGAACTTGAAAATTCAGGCCTATAAAGCCGTACAAAAAGTCTTAAGACAGGTAGACTTGGAGATCTAAAACACTGGTATATAACAAAATCCTGTTTTTATTCAGAATGACTTTATAGAAATAGAATGAAAATGTAAGACGTCCTGATAGTCCCCAAGAAAAACTTATCAGTTTTAACACGTGGTCCTCTTCCATAAGGGAAAAGACCAAAAACCTCATTTTACAAAGGTAAAGACAATGACTAAGCTGATAGAATTTAGGCATCGGAGAATTAAACATTGACTGATGTGCTCAACTGTATTAACACATAAAATTAGAAATGAATGTCTACAAATCCTGAACTCTGATCTCTTTCAGCTGAGATGAAGGGAAGAAAAGCTGTGCTGGTTTTCAAACTGGGACTAACAATATGACAAAAAATTGTGTATGAAATGAATGTATATTGTTAGAATTTGCCTATGCAATTCTCTTTGGCAATTGAGTCTGTTCTCATTTATGAAACAACTATATTGTGTGTAGTATTGTCTGGGTGCAGTGAAGAGATTAAAAAGAAGTAGTAAATTCTGACCCATAGGAAGTCTTCTCTTTCCTTTTTAGTAGAGATATATATGATTTAGCTGGTTTTTCATACTTTATATTTTCCATTAGTCATTAGCGGCTATGTTTCTCCTTTACTAGAAGATCCTAGAAGGAAATGTTGGTGTTCCAGGAGTCAAAATGAATAAATAAATAAATAAAATTAAAAAGAAGTGGCATAAGAAGTGATTTCCTTTAAAGGCTTAAAATCTTTCTAAGAACAGAGCTGGTCTTCCAAAGCACCTGCTTTTTACCGGATCAGCTACTCTGTTTACTCTCAGACAGTCCCTTCTCTTGACCTCAGACTTATCATTTATAAAATTTAGGATTTGGTTAGGTAAGCTCTGAAGTACTACTATGGTTTTATTTTAATTTTTTAAAAGTTTTAATTTGTCAACATACAATGTAGCTGATTTTCGTGTTGCTTTACCAATTCTTCCTTCCCCTCCCGTACATCAACATCAGATCTGTTCACTTGTCTTAACAAGTTCAAGGAATTGCTGCAATTGTTGTGTCTTCTTCCCCACTGCCCCCTTTTGTTTGTTTATTTGTTTATTTTTATTAGCTCCCACAATTTAACAGCAATAATTGTTTAATCCTTCACTGAGGCCATTTGCTTACATATTTTATCACATTTAATTTTTACAAAATTCTGTCAGATGTTATCATCATTACACCAATTTACAGCCCTGACTTTGACAGAGGGCAAATTACATATCTTATTGCACAGCTCCCACAGGAGGAAAGCCAGGATTTGATTCCATACCTGTGATACCATGAACTGTATGCTTTGCACAGCACCAAATCACTTCTGTGGCAAGACCTATGTTTAATAAAAACAAATTTCTCAACCTGTTAGCTACCACGGGACCACAGCTGGAGAAAGTAGCCCTCAAACACTATTTTTCATGTCTTTCATTTCTATTTTTTTTTTCCTTTTTGTCTTTTTTTTCACTGACCGGTAACGGGATCGCAACCCTCAGTGTCGCGCCCGCACCGCACTCAGCCAGTGAGCAGGAACCGGGCTCCATATGGGATCCGAACCCTTGGCGGGAGCGCTGCTGCGCTCCCAAGCGGCGCACTCTCCAGTGCGCCACCGGGCCGGCCCATGTCTTTCATTTCTTAAAGGACCAAAATAAGGTGAACTAAAGGAAATTCTCCAGTTCAAATGTTAGTAGTGATGATGTAACTAGCTCAGCTGAGCTTACCTAAAAACCAATTGATCATTCAACTTTTTGTGGTATCAATTCACTTTTATTAAAAAAAACCTTTTATTTTGGGCCAGCCCCGTGGCTCACTCGGGAGAGTGTGGTGCTGGTAGCGCCGAGGCCACGGGTTCGGATCCTGTGTAGGGATGGCTGGTGTGCTCATGGGCTGAGCGTGGTGCGGACCACACCAAGCCAAGGGTTGCGATCCCCTTACTGGTCCAAAAAAAAAAAAAACTTTTATTTTGAGATAATTGCAGATTTACATCTAGTTGTAAGAGGTGATACAGAGAAATCCCATGTACTCTTCACCCAGTTTTCTTCAATAGTAAATTTCCTGCATTACAACAGCACAGACAAAAATTGATATGGATACAATCCACTGACTTATTCATATTTCACCAGTTTTACACACAATTATTTGTATGTGTGTGTGTGTGTGTGTATTTTGTCCTATGCAATTTATCACATGGGTACACTCAAGTGACACGTTCAAGACAGAAGAGTTCCATCACAAGGATCCCACATGCTACCCTTGCATAGCCATAGCTACTCATCTCCAATCCCTGGCAACCAGTAATCTGTTTTCTATTTCTATCATTTTGTCATGTCAAGAATTCTACATAAATGGAATCATACAGTAGATAACCTTTTGAGATGGGCTTTTTTTACTCAGTGTAATTTTCTTTCTTTCTTTTTTTTTTTTCCTTTTTGTCTTTTTTTTATGACCGGCAACAGGATCGCAACCCTCGGTGTTGCGCCTGCACCGCGCTCAGCCAGTGAGCGGACCGGTCTCTATATGGGATCCGAACCCTTGGCGGGAGCGCCACCATGCTCCCAAGCGCCACACTCTACCGAGTGCGCAACCGGGCTGGCCCTACTCAGTGTAATTTTCTTGAGATCCCTCTAAGTTGATTAGTGTATCAGTTCTTTTCCACTGCTGAGTTGTATTCCATGGTATGATGTTGCACAGTTTGGTTAATCATTCACCCATGGAAGGACATTTGGGTTCTTTCCAATTTTTGGCAACTATGAATAAAGCTATGAACATTCATGTGCAAGTTTTTGTATGAACAGAGCCCGAGAGTACAATTGCTGGATTGTATAGTAAGCACTTTTAGTTTTGTAAGAAACTACCATCCTCTTTTCCAGAGTGACTGTACCATTTTACATTCCCATTAGCTATGTATGGGAGACCCAGGTTCTCAGCATCTTTGCCAGCATTTAGCACCCTGCCTGGTATAGAGCCTTTACTCCACCTGGCTGCACTTGCCTCTGCAATGCAGAGTGGATGAAAATGCTGGTGGCCTGCTCCTCCTGGGGAGACACCACACCCCTCAACTGGGAACTGGAGGAAGAGGGATTCCTATGTTCTTGGCAGCATCCACTCAGAGTGGAATTTCTGTCATGCTGAGCTGAAGGGGGATGGTGGGAGTGGGTCATAGTTCAAATGCCACAGACACCTGCTGTTCTTAATGAGTTTTAGAAGATTTTCCTGAATATTTCTCCAGAGACTTTTTTTGGTAATTTTACTAGTTACAGTGTCTCTTCAGAGAGTAAGTGTGCAGAGCCCCCCTAGCCACAACTCTGGAAGTAGAATCTAGAACTGTTGAGTTTTGATGGTTCTTTGCATAGTACATTACAAATCCCTTGTTAGAGATGTGGTTTGCAAATATTTTCTTTCAGTCTGCTGCTTATCTTTTTATATTCTTTACAGAGTCTTTCACCAAAGAAAAAATCTAATGGAGTCCGATTAATTAATTAATTAATTTATTCTTTTATAGATTGTGCTTTTAAATGTCAAATCTAAGAACTCTTCATTTAGCCTGTGGTCCTGCAGATTTTCTCCTATGTTTTTGTCTAGAAGTTTTAGAGTTGTACTTTTTACGTTTAAGTCTGTGATCCTCTTAAACTGATTTTTGTATAAAGTATTAGGATAAGGGTGAGGGGTTTTTTTTTTGCCTGTGGATGTCTTATTGCTTCAGCACTATTTGTTGAAAGGGTTGTCTGTCCTTCCTCCATTACGTTGCTTTTGCACCTTTGACAAAAATCAGTCAGACATACGTGTGTGGGTCTATTTCTGGGTTCTCCTCTGTTCTGTTCTATTGATCTGTGCATCTATTCTCCACTAACACCAAACTGTCTTGATTACTGTAGTTATACTGTAAGTCTTAACATTGGGTGGAATGATTCCTGTCATCTTATTTTTTTGCAAGATTGTTCTAGCTATTCTAATTCCTGTGACTTTCAGTATAAATTTTAGAATAACCCTGTTCGTATCTACAAAAAACATTAGTGGGATTTTGTTAGGAATTACATCGAAGCAGTAGATCAGTCTGGGGAGAGTGGGCATCTTTACTATGTCAACCCACTTTTGAATTAATGGAACATTCAATTCATTTTTTGTTGTTTTTAGAAACATAAGTAAAGAATCGAGGAAGCTTTCTGTCTAATTCATAATGAAAACACATTGGTATCAATTTACTGACCATTAGGTGAGAGTCCTTTTTTTCTCCTGAACTCTTTGGATTGATTTAATTTTCTGCATTAATGTTTATAAACACAACTTTTGTTCTATATAAACACAGCTATGAATAATCACAGCAACTATGACTCTACCTCTGGTCGAATGACAAATATATGTTTGAAAAGTTGGGGAAAAGCAGATTACTTAGCTAAATAACTCATGGATTGTGGCCCTCTAGAGAGGACTGAGAGCATATTAAATCTTTCAGAGCCCCTCAGGATGGGGGAATGTGTTGCTAAAAAAGGATTTTAAAACTATACCCCCTCTTTTAAATAGGGTTGAAATTAGAAAGTGCTGATATCAGTGTAGCTTTTCTGTTTTGTTTTGCTAGTTATTATTACAGCCAGATCTATTAGGTGAGTGACCCCCACAAAGATAGAAGGAAAATTGAACTCTTGTGACTGGCACAATTATTCCCCCCAGCTGAAAGCTGATCTGCGTGACAGCATCTTTTCTGTAGCTACATTTGGGGGTCACAGGAACTGTTGATAGTTATGTATGCAGTCGTTACAGTCATCAATTTTTCTGCCTTAAGAATAAAAACAAATCTCCAAATTGATCTTAATGTTTTATAGCTGCAGATTTTTTATTACAGTGTCTTTTTATAAAAACTTTTTCATCAGCCAGTGAAAATAGAAATTTGATTCACAAGTCCGCCGTGCCCCAGGACAATTCATTGGCATTTATTTCTGCTAGAGACTGAGATAAAAGAAAAGGTGCAGATGATTAAAACTCAAGCAGTATATGCCTTGCTTTAAACTAGAGCCAAGAAACTTGCTAACTATATGTTTGCTTTGCTTCCAGTTTTAGAGTAATGATCCTCTGTATTGAAGGCAAATGAATGTGAAAAACTCTTGTGTGTTCAAATCACTCTCTATATTGTATCCCTGTATTTGCTTTTCTTCTGTAAATTCATATAACACTCTGCAGTTACTTGTAAGTTAGTACGCTAGTAGCATGTCATAGAAAACTGAACTCAGTGTACTGACTTGAATAACTGAAAAATCAAGGCGTAGACACAGCTGGATCTGAACAGCCCAGCAATGTCACTGGGTCTCCTTTTCTTTCCATCTCTTTTCTCTGCTTTCAATTGTGTTAACTCACTTTTCAGGTAGGCTTTCCCTCTGTGGCTGACTGTGAATTTTCCTCGCCTGTTTACTCCTGTAATCAGGACTTCTGAGTCCTGTGTGCCACGCATTGTTTTAGGGAATAAAGTGGTAAACAAAACTGATTCCCTGCCCTGATGGAGCTTACACTGTACTAAGGAAGATGAACAAATATGTAGTAGGAGTCAGAGTATGAAGTGCTGTGATAAAAAATGAAGCAGAGCAATTGACTGATAGTGAATGGAGTCTATTTTTTGGTCATCAGAGAAGACCTCTCTAAGAAGGTGACATTAGAGCAAAGATGGAAATTAAACAAGAAAGCAAGCCATGTCTCCTCTGGGGGAAGGGCATTTCAGGGAGAGAGATCAGCAAGAGCAGAGGTATGAAGTGGGGACATGCTTGATATGTTTGAAGAACTGCAAGGAAGCCAAAGTGGCTGGAGCAGAGTGGAGGGGGCCAGGGGAAGTGGGGGGAAGAGCGGCAGGAAATGAGATCACAGAAGCAGCCAGGGACCTGATCCTGCAGGTCAGGGTCACAAGAGAATTTTTTTCAAAATGTGGTGGGAAACCTTGGAGAGGTTTGATATGGAAATCCACAAGATCTAGTGTGCACTGTAAAGGGTCTCTGGGCTGCTGCTTGGAGAGCCTACCTTGAGGAGAACAGAAGGGAGGCAGATTATGGACTCCTTGTTTGAAGCTGCCTCTGCTCCCAGCAGGACCCTTCCATGGGCAACTCCCAGGAGAGCAGCCTTCAGTTCCCACCCCAAGATGTCCTTTGAACTTGGACTTGGAAATGATGTCTCTGAGCTACTGTGACTAGAGACAGCAGATTCCCTGCTCTTACTGTGGAGCGGGGGCAACTGTTTCTATCCCCTACCTGGAGGGGTGGATGTGCTTTACTACTAAAACAGCACCACACAGAATGGAAAGGTGCTGCAGTAAATTTCATTACATTGTGATTTGTATAAGCTGGCTTGGGGACAGCACCACCACTTTTAAGATTGTTTCCCTGGGGACATTATTTTCAAGTTCAAATCAACTGACTTAAGAGTGCTTTGTATACTAAAAGTTAATTTGTAAGTTAGAGACGGACTCTTTTCCCCCAATCAAGAGTTGGAAATATTTTCTTAAGTAAGGTCATTAACACGTTAGTGATTACCAACACCAACTGAACAACATTGACATAAAAAGAAGTTAATTAAGGATTTTTTTTTAAAGAGAAAGCTGTAAGAATGACAAATTGATGTCTGAAAAATTCTCCTCTCCTCTGAATAAGCTTTTCTCAAAGGAAGGTATACAAGTGGCCAACAGACACATGAAAAGATGCTCAACATCATTCAGCATTCGGGAAACGCAAATCAAAACCACTTTGAGATACCATCTCACCCGTTAGACTGGCCATTATCAACAAGACAGGGAACAACAAATGTTGGTTTGGATGTGAAGAAAGGAGAACCCTCTTACACTGTTGGTGGGACTATAAATTACTGAAGCCATTATAGAAAACAGTATAAAATTTCCTCAAACAACTACAGATAGAACTGCCATAAGATCCAGCAATCCCACTGCTGGATTATACCCAAAGGAATGGAAATCAATCATGTTCAAGGGATACCTGCACTCACATGTGTATCTCAGCTCTCATTACAATAGTCAAGACTTGAAACAAACCTAAATGTCCATTGACAGATGACTGAATGAAGAAAATGTGGTGTATATATACACAATGGACTACTACTGTGCCATAAAAAAGAATAAAATTCTGCCATTTGCAGCAACATGGATGAACTTAGAGAAAATTATGTTAAGTGAAATAAGCCAGGCACCAAAAGAGAAATTTTTAGCTCTCATAAGTGGGAGCTAAAAAACAAAAACAAAAACAAATAAAAACAAAAAACAACAAAATTCCACACACAAATAAATAAAAGAAAGAATGATACAAAAATCAAAAGAATTTGTTGAACTTTCAAAAGGAGAGAACAGAACTGAGGCTACCAGAAGTGGGAAAGGGAGAGGGGAATGGGAGGTTTTGTACATATCTGTGGGGTACAGCCTTGAATGTCAATACCTGTGTGCAATATGTGATGCTCAAATCAGGATAATTAGTACATTCAACATTACCCAGTGTAATCATTTTTTGTGGCCCTTTACCAATTTCTGCTAATCCTCCCACCCCCTTCTCTTTTCTAACCTCTGGTGGCCTCAGTTCTGTTCTCTCTTTTTGAAAGTTCAATGAATTATTGTGCTTGTTATTTATTTATCTTTTTTTTTTGCTCCCACTTATGAGTGAGGACATGTGGTATTTCTCTTTCTGTGCTTGGCTTATTTCACGTAACATAATTTTCTCTAAGTTCATTCACGTTGTACTGAATGGCAGAATTCCATTCTGTTTTACAGCAGAGTAGTAGTATTCCATTGTGCGGATATACCACATTTTCCTTATCCAGTCATCTGTCAAAGGACATTTAGGTTGCTTCCATATCTTGGCTATTTTAAATAGAGCTGTGATGAACATGGAAGTGCAGGTATCCCTTTGATATGATGATTTCCATTCCTTTGAGTATATACTCAGCAGTGGGAATGCTGGATCCTATGGCAGTTCTATCTGTAGTTGTCTGAGGAAACTCCATACTGTTTTCCATAATGGCTGCATCAATTTACAGTCCCATCAACAGTGAAGGAGTGTTTGCCTTTCTCCACATCCTCATCAGCATTTGTTATTCTCTGACTTTTTGCGAATAGCCAGTCTACCTGGGGTGAGATGACAGTTCAGTATGGTTTTGATTTGCATTTCCCTGATTCTTAGTGATATTAATGTTTTGCCATTTTTAAGCCTTGATTTTAGTCCCTAGTAAGATTTTTATTTTTTTATTTTTTCCTTTTGTATATATGTATGTATGTATTTATTTATTTTAACTTCTCAATATACATTGTAGTTGATTTTCATGACCCTTTACTCATTCTTCTTTCCTCCCTCCCTCTCTCCCCTCGTCCCCCCCACTGCATCATATCTGTTCACTTGTCTTAACAAGTTCAAGGAATTGTGATTGATGTGTCTTCTTCCGCCCTCCTTTGTTTGTATGTTTATTTATTTATTTATTTTTAGCTCCCACAAATAAGCGAGAGCGTGTATTTCTTTCTGTGCCTGACTTATTTCACTTAATATAATTTTCTCTAAGTTCATCCATGTTGTTGTGAATGGCAGTATTTCATTCTTTTCTTATAGTAGAGCAGTATTCCATTGTGTAGATATACCACAGTTTCCTTATCCACTCATCTGATGATGGACATTTGGGCTGGTTCCAACTCTTGGCGATTGTAAATGGTGCTGTAATGAACACTGGAGTACAGGTATCCCTTCAGCATGATGATTTCCATGCCTCTGGGTATATTTCCAGCAGTGGTATAGCTGGGTCATATGGTAGATCTATCTGTAATTGTCTGAGGAACCTCCATACCATTTTCAAAGATATGGAATGCTTCACAAATTTGAGTATCATCCTTGTGCCAGGGCCAGGCTAATCTTCTCTGTATTGTTCCAATTTTAGTATGTGTGCTGCTGAAGCGAACACCAGTCTTTTTTTCTTAGTACTATTAAATACATTATGTTTTATTATTATTATTTTTTTTGTCTTTTTGTCTTTTTCTGTGTCCGGCAACGGATCGCAACCCTCAGTGTTGCCCCCGTACCGGACCAGGGACCGGCAACGGGATCACAGCCCTCGGTGTTGCTCCCGCACCTCGCTCAGCCAGTGAGCGGGAACCGGTCTGTATGTGGGATCCGAACCCTCGGGCGGGAGCGCCGCCACGCTTCCCAAGCGGTGCACTATCCAGTGCGCCACCGGGCCGGCCCCAAATACATTATGTTTTAAAAAACCAAAACTTACCTTTTACCTGGGTGATATTTTAGTACACCTTGGGTTGATTACATAAAGCATTTAACATCATCTCTGGCACATAGTATTTGATAAATTATACATGTTTAGCAAAATAGAATTTGCATAACCCAATAGTGTCCCACCTTTAGCAAATTCTGCCCATAATATAGTAACAAAGAGTAAAATATTGCACTCAGATTTTGTTCACTTGTGAAAATAAGCAACTATTTTTTCTTATTTTATATGTTGTTAGTGTGAATACTAGCAATACTTATATTTTTCACATTAAATTTCAGATGATTTGTTATAGTCCTAGTTCTAATTATTGGCTACTTTATTTAGGAAAGGTTGAAGTGTAGAACTATATTATATACAAGCCACTATCTCTACTAATTTTATTTTTTAATATTCCATTGTCCAAAATGAGTAAAATCTAGTAACAGTTGGACTTCATAGTGTATTTCTGACCCTCTTGAAGAACCACGCATAAAGAAAGAACATGCTTAAGAACGATGTAGACTAGAATTTTAGTATATTGCAGACTACAAGGAAATCTGAATCATCTGATGAAACTAAAACTTGGATCTTCCACCACTGTTACTTAAAGAAGCATCTCTTGGTGTACCTATCTCAGACCACAGATGATCTGCTCTTGTGGTTTCTCTTGGCTTTTTACTGCTACCATTGCCCTGAGCTCTTGGTGTTGGAGGTTTGTTCTTCCCCTTTCAAAATTCTAGCTATATAACAGGGCTTCCCTTCTTCATTTCACAGCTGAGATGAGATTGGGACATTCACATAAAATTCCCAGAAGCCTCAACATACTTAAGCTTAGGACATAAAACAATGAGAAAGAAACAGTGTGTCATGAATCTAGCTGATCAGGCTTACAAATTATGTGGGCTTTAGGTCCCTTCAGCTCACATGAACTGCTGGAGAAAGGTCCTATCTCCAATGTTGCAAATTCTGCCTTTATCACCAACCAACAGGAACCCTTCTGAGGTGGGTGCTGTGGTGCATTGCACAGATGTCCCCTCAGGATCAAGTACTCATTCCTGTAGTAGCTGAGATAATTGGCTTCTGATGGCTCACAACTGAGGCCCTTTCCAGGAAATGTCCTTGGGTGAAGGAAGCTTATTTACCTTGGGTTCATTCCCACCCTGTTCAGCCACCTTGTCTTAATTGAGACAACTCTGAAGGGCCATCTTAACTCCAGAGGTCTCTGAGATACTGTCTTAGGCCTCTGTTGCAACTTCTTCACTGTTCAGCCTCTTCCTTTTCCCAGTCCTGTTTTCCTCACTGCCCACAGTCGTTTCCAAGAAGCACCATCTATAAACCTTTTGTATGCAAATACCAGAGTCTCAGAGACTATATTCCAGGGGAAAAAATCTATTATAGTTAAGAGAAGTGAAGTGGAAAAGAGAAGATAAGAGAAGTGGAGGAAACTTAGGAAGCAGATTCTAAGATGAGACTTTAGAGTTGGTTTACCGTCACTGTGGGTAGATGGAGCACTGATAGGGCCTGGCTTGAGGTTTGCCTTTTAAGTGTTAAGACTTTCACTGGTGACAAACAGTGATGAAATAGTGGTGAGAGGAAATATACTGGCAGGTATGACAGGTCAGACCTTTGAGAGGTTCAGGTGAAATAGTGGTTTAGGGACTATTGAATGGGATGGCTGTTGCTGGGGTGAACTGGCACATTAAAGAATGTTGGTGAAAAGCTAACGATGGTTTATTACCATTATAAGGTGAAGGGTGAAAGCCAGAGGGCCTCTTTGGAAGCATAAACTTTAATTTTCTGCCAGAAGACGGAAAAGGCTGAGGATCAAACCCAGGTCTTAATTATAGGAGTATCAGAGCTCCAAAGAAGGTTGAATTTTCAACCCTGTCAGATCTGCTTTACAAAATCCAGAGCCCTTGTTGGGAAGGAGTGGAGTTATATTATAATTATTATTATAGTGGATAGAGACATGTGGGTCAAAGCACTAAAAAATCTCAGATTCCCATATTCCCCTGAATCCTGGGCTTTCTCCTTTTTAAAAAAGTCTTTAGACATTGTAGAGAAGCGTGATTGCCTATAAACAATGAAGAGAAAATCTTCTTCCTAGAGAAAATCTTCTCCCCTACCTCCAGAATCCACCCATACCTTTCCTCCTACCTCTTCTGATAAATAGCAAGGGTCCAATTACAACATAAAATGACTGAGGAAGTGCTGGGCCTGCAAAGCAGGGAAGAAACTGAAGGAGTTGCAGATCTAGCTAGTATGTATATAGTAGCAGGAACTGGAAGAGTAGATATGGGACTGGATTCTGAGAGTGCTGGTTCAAGAGGGAAAGAAAATAAAGATGAATAAGGGAGAGTTTATTGATATGAGATCACTCTGCCATAATGCAGGATTTAACACTCTGACAAGACCTCTAGAGATGATGATAATAGCATTCCATGTTGGATCTCAGAAATCTGGAAAAGTGATGGTCCACATAGCAAGAAGTAAAAATGCCAGAACTTCCACAACAGATAACAGAGAAGGGAATCGTAAATACAGTATAACAAATGTAACAAATTATAATTCTTGGGGCTGGCCAGTTGGCTCAGTTGGTTAGAGCACAGCCTTGTAACAGCAAGGTCAAGGGTTTGGATCCCTGTACCTGCCAGCCACCAAAAAAAAAAAAAAAAAAAAAAAAAAAAAATCCTTGTTTCAAAACTATGCAAACTAGAATACCATGGAGTGACATCTTTTAACGTGCTGAAAGAAAAAAAAAGTTAACCATAGCGATACGGAGTGCAGTGATGCCAGTGGCACTAGCATCATTTTGAGCTCAGTGGTGACTCTCTGCAGGCCAGGACTGGCAGTAGAAGGTGCTGTTATAGAACTGAGATCAATAATACCAAAGAGGATGAAATAATCCCAAAGGTAATAGAAGTCAGGTGGTGCACTTAACCATCAGAAGCAAGGTGGGTGCAATTACTGTAATGACCAAAGGTCAACATGGAAGCCAGGCCTGTCTGATCTGCAGAAAGCTGTGGAGATAGAGCATGAGGTTCCCAGGGGCAAAATAGATGGGTAGTCAACAGTGGTATTTCATAATCCATACAACCAAAAGAAATCAAGTACTGCACTGATGACTAGGAAGCTAAGAGCAGCCACCACAATAGAATGTCATATTTCTTGTTCAGTTCACAGGCCTGAGCCAGTTCTCAGAGCCAGAACCCATTGACTGAAGGGAAAGCAAATTCCCATGATGAAAGATCCTGCAAAACCGACAGCACATATAAAGAGTAATAATTTCTCCAGTTCTTTACCAAAGAAACCTATGACCATTTACTTTACCACATATTTTGGAAATGGGAGTATCTAAATGTTTTGTTTATTCTTGGACATAGGGTCCGAGTTGCCATTGTTACCTGGGGACTCAAGACATCATCATGGCTACTCTTATGTAAGAGTGTGTGTGTGTGTGTGTGTGTGTGTGTGTGTGTGTGTGTGTTAGGCAGAATAATGGCCTCTTAAAGATGTCCTAATATTCAGAACCTATGAATATGTTAGGTTGCATGCCAAAGGGGAATTAAGGTTTATTCTTCTACAAGGATAACATTCACTTGAAAGTAGAGGGGATGAAGATTTTCAAGAAGTCACATCTTCATAAGCCAACACTAACAACTGCTTGTTGATTCTCAAGCACTGATTCTGCTGGAGGAGGCTCCTATTGGCATTGGGATCTGTCAGGGATACCTCCTTAGGAAGCTCATGATAGTGGCTAAAAAGTATCCCGTAAACGGTCCGGATACTTTTTGTTCTACCAAGTAGTTGACAATGAGCTCTGTGGTACTTTGGCAGAGCTGTCTGAGTAGCTCACTGCTTCTCTTGTACTACTTAGCAACACCACTGCTGATTCCATTAGGAGATGTTTTGATGCATCACAGCTCATCAAATAGAGTTGTTTTAAAGATCCAGGGAGTTCATTAGGGGAGCAGGCCTTTTTGTTATCTATACTGAACTGTTTTTCACGCAGATATATTTGTCTCTTATGTTCCCTAAGAAGGTCTAATATCGTTATCAATCAGTATAGAGCTGTGCTATCCAATATGGTAGCATTAGCCACATATGACTATTTAATTTTGAATTATTTAAAAAAATAAAATAAAAAATTGAGTTATTCAGTTGAACTAGCCACATTTCATGTGCCGTAGTGGTTACCGTATTGGATAGTGCAGATAGAAAATGCTTCCATCGTTGCAGAGAACACTATTTGGACATCACTTTAATAGAGCTTGTGACCTCTCTAGTAAGCATCTAGCTGATTTGTCAGGTGCCTTAAACTCTTCACTACATGTGCTTTTCTTCCCCCTTTCAAAAGGGCAAAGAGTGGTGTATACAAATAGAGCTTCAATAGACACGCTAGTTTCCCCAAATTTCCCAATGAAAGGGCGCACGGACCCAAGCTGATAAGATGACAGGACCCGAGCTGACAGTTCGCCAGAGAAGTTCCACTTTATTCAAGGACTGCGCGTACATTTATAGGGAGCTGCGTTCTAGGTTTGGATAGGGGGTGGACGGGGCGGTAGCTGATTGGACGGGGCTGGGCAGGAGGTGAGCCTTGACCTGTGACTGGCTGAGGTTTGGCGCGGGTGGGCTTGGGTGTTGGCACCGGCGGGCTTGTTTACTGCGGAGAACCAGGAAGGGCGCCATATTGCCAGGGTGTGTCCCTGTTCAGGCGCCCATGGGGTCCCTACACCCAAGAATAGCCTTAGTAGTTACTCCGGGTTATAAATTCAGAGATCACAATACCCTGACATTCTTTGTACTATGGCATCCATTAAAAATGAATAGCTAGCATTTATTGTTCAGGTACCATATGCCAGGTACTTGACATGCCTTATATTTCATTCAACCTAAATAATGGCACCGTGAGCTGGATATATCCCCATTTTGCAAATAAGGCAACTGAGGCTCAGAAAGCATGAATGGCATGCTTAAGATTGTATAATAAGTGGCCAAGACAGATGTGAAATAGCTTTTTTAAAATTCTGAAGACCATGCTTTAGGTCATACTGTGCTATAACAGTTGTAGAAAAGCTGTTGGCAATAAATGTAAGTTGGTTCACATAATCTGAAATTCTATTGAAGGCAATTTCTAATCTCTATAAAGTCTTCTGCCTTGATACTTTATCTTTTTTCCTCACTGTTTTAGAAATTACTTCTAGAAGGCAAAATTTATACAGATTTTAATCTTTGTGGGATGAAGCACCTACTTATTTACAGTGTTACAGAATGTTACCAATACTTTTTCCTGTTCCACATGTTATTCATTTTTTCCCCTTTCAGTTTAAAATATAGGCATGCACTTAAATATTTCTATCTATTAACAAGATGTGGCAAGGATCTAAGATGCATATCGTGTGATGGCTTGGGATACTATGGCTGTTCCTTCCTCTCAGAGGAATTATCAAATCCTTCTGTTGGCCGAAGCTTTGTGTTCCAACTTGTTTAACTATCCCTGATGATCTGTTTCTTCTTATCTGTTTTAGGATGCTGCAGAATTCTTTAAATAAAAACAAGATGGATTTTCTTCTTCTAATAACCACCATTATTTTAAAAAGTGCCTTTGTGATAAATTTATTACCTATCATATGCCTAGAAAAGTGAACTTGAAATGACCTTTTTGCCCTTATTATTGCAGCTGTTGACGTCCAATCTTATACAGAAAATGTGAAGAAAAGGCAATTTAAAACAGAGATTTTTGTTGAGGCACACACAGCGTCAGCAGCTGCTGTTACAAGGGTATCATCAAATACCAACACTGACAAAAACCCATGGGGTCTATTTGCTAATTCAGTCTTGAAGGAAATTTACAATTGTGTCGATGGCAGTTGAGGTTGGCTAAGATTTAGATGACCCATTTCCCTTATCTAATGAATTCAGGCCCCGCAAACTTTGCAAAAGCTTTAAAATGACAAAACACCAAGAGACTTGATGTGAAATTGAAAGACAGCTGGCATGGACTCAGATCCTCTTGAGTTTAGCTCAGGAAGCTTGCACAGCTGCAAGACTGTCAAAATGAAGATTCCAGCATAAAGATAGTCAAAATACTGCTATTAGATGAAGAATATTATACTTAAAGTCTTTGCTTCACAGAGAAGATTCTTTGTTTTAAATAAAGAATGCATATGATGTTTTTACATTTATCTCCAGTTTGCTAAGATAAAATGAGACTGTTTCCATCTCCATCAACTTAGGTTTAAAAAATCCAATTACATTTGAAGAGTATTTTTTAAAAAAAATTTAATCAAATCTTATTCCTGGAAATAAAACCACTGTGATGTGGTTTCCTTTCTCAAACTGTCTCTTTCCAATTCCTTGGTCTTGACAAGTACTGAAGATAGTTTAACACTTTTTTTTATTATGTGGTGAGAAACTCCTCAGGATGTTTCTGGGTAAGAGTACACTTAACAAATTATTAGGTAGAGAAACAAAGCTTGCTAGGCATGGTGTTTTCAGGCAATAAACTATATCAACGATTATAATTTTTATACTTTTCTTTTAAGCAAAAAAAACCCCAAACCAAATGGCATTTATTGCACAATTGAAGTTTTACTGATGGGAAGATACCTCAACATTAAAGATATAGTTTGCTGAACAGTAATTACAAGGCTTATTGTGTTTATGAGAACTTAAACTTTTGGCTACACTTTCAAAGGATCTCAGTCATTGGCCTTCCATATTGCTCATCACAAAAACCTTTTCAAACAATTTTAATTGTATAACTGATTGGCCATTTGTATTTGAGAAATGGCATTAAACTCATGCCAGTAGTGAAATCCCACTGAATAGAATGGTATCTGAAAAATAAAACAGAAATGCAAAACTGAGAAAACAGGGCATAAAGTCATTTATGACTTGACAATGACAGTATGTTGTTTAAAATGTAGAAAAAATGCATGAGTAGTTTAAAATCATTCATTTTATTCTAGGAGTTGTAAGTCTTATTAGACTATTAAATCTAAAAAATCCCTTTTCACCCTATGTATAAGAAGAGTCAATCATAAACTATGTTTAATTCATTTTTAATTCATATGCAAGTTGTCAGCTACTTGTCAGCAACTTCCTTTTGAAAATGATTTTACTTTTTGTAATTTTATGACTTTGGGGTATAAACAATGCTAAGTATATCAACGTATTAAAACAAAATGGATTTGTAGACTAACCGTGGACTCCTGCACATTCCTGTAGACTCAGGTGAAGAGCATGTAAAGCTTTCTCTGGCCTTACTTAGCAGAGCTAATCTCCTCTTTGTTTCTTCATGGCTGTACTAATTTCTACTACAGTACGTTTTAAAGTGTATTGAAATAACTGCATACATGCCGATAATGAGTTGCTCGACATTCTGAACTGGGTCTTATTCTCTTCAGCACTGGTTGATCCAGCAATTCAATGATATCATCAAAGGCTCTGGTTCTTTCCACCTTTTTCTCTGCCATCCACCCTGATTATGTCATACTGAGGTTAGTTCTTGTAGTCATGGGATCGTTGCCTATAGCATTAAAGCTGCTTTTGTTCTCACTTAAGCCCTCTGGGAGAGAAAGAGAGAGAGTGCTTTTTTCCCAGTCATGGAACAGGAGTACTTTTCTTCAGTCTGATGTAATTGTTTAGGTCCAACTCTGGACCAGTAACTGTGACCAGGGGAATGCCATGTGCTGATTGGCCAAGGTCAGAGTTCCCTAATCAATCTTAGGCAAGGGAGACAAGATTTTGTAATGGCTTAGACTAATCAGGGCACTCCTCTGGAGAAAGAAACAGTTCCTCAAACTGCATTGAAACTGTTGGGAAGGTGGTGAAATAGATGTTGGTCACTCATCAATAACATCTACTACATAGGCTTTTAGTATACAACATTTCTTAAGCTTGTTTGACTAAGAGCTCTTTTCTTAGGGTAGTTTAGGAAATGCTGATCTATAAGATTAAGTTCAAATTCCTTATTATTTCACGAAAAGCTTTTATGATATGGCTCCTGACTCTAGCTACTAGTTCTGTAGTCATGTCAAAGATATCTTTAGCAATAACAGATTTATTGTCTTTCCCATATCTCTCCTTGTTTCTTAATATTTCAAGGCCTTTGTTATTTGTCTTCTTGGTTCACAGTTTTTTCCCACTCTGATCACCTCATCCTTCAAAGTCCAGATCAAACACCTATCTGTTCTGAAGTCTTCCCTTCTGCATACTATTCCAGCATCTTGCACATAATACTTTTATTGCTTCTCCATATAACATAATAATTATTTATTACCAGGTTTCTAGATTTTGAGTACCTTGAAGGGAAGGTCATGTCTTGTTCATCTCTGCAGCCCCAGAATTTGGCAGAGGATTGGTGTCAAATGTCTGTTGGACTGAATTGTTCATTTAGTATGTTTTTGAAAATTTAAGATCAATTCTATGTTTTTATACTTTTTTATGCTCAGAAATATTGAATGTTTCAGTAGTTAATCGTAAAATCTTTATCTGATGGCTTGAATAGTAGTTCTTGGATCAGTCTCAGAATTTGAGCTGTAAAATTCTCTAAATTAATTTTTCTGATTCATGCTGCCTAATTTCAAAGTTCAAAATCATAAAATTAAATGTAGACTTTCTGATTAGGTACTATGTGCAAAAGTTAGCTAAAAACAAGCAGTATGGAGAATGCATTTTTATGAGAAATGTCTGCACATTTGAAGTATCATTCTCAGAGTGTACAAATATCTGTTTCTTTAGATAACAAACCTTCAAAAATGCATCCAGGAGCTACTTAATATATTCATGCTAACTTGCAAATGTAGAAGAACCTGCAGGTAACTGTTTTTTTAGCATGTCAAAGGCTTAAAATTACTTAGGTTAATTGCAGATTTAATAAACATTTAAAAAAGTTCTTTAGGTCTTTTACAAAGAAGTCATTACTAAGTGAATGTGAGTTTTTTTTTTTTTCGTGTCCGGCAACGGATCGCAACCCTCAGTGTCGCGCCCGTACTGGACCGGGACCGGCAACGGGATCGCAACCCTCGGTGCTGCGCCCGCACCTCGCTCAGCCAGTGAGCGGGAACCGGTCTGTACGTGGGATCCGAACCCTCAGCGGGAGCACCGCCGCGCTCCCAAGCAGCGCACTGTAGCAGTGCGCCACCGGGCCGGCCCCGTGAATGTGAGTTTTGAGTACCTTTTCTCTCCAAAAATACAGACTGTATTTTACTGTTATATAAGCTTACTTATAGAGGATGTTTATTTGTTTGTTTATGTAACCCAGCATCCATTTCTCCTTCTCTTAAACAATTTCCAATTTCTCTTGGAGAGATTACTTCCCCCACATTGTCAGAAAAACTTGGTCAAAGGATTCTTAATACTTCTAGGTGAGTAACCAAGGTAGGCTAATCAGATGGAAAAACAGTTGAAGCTGATTTATCCACTGGTAGTGACCAGGCAAAGTTGCCCATTAGTATTTTCTACCCAGATTGCTGGAGATATTCTGGCTCCTGTCCTTTCAAGCTATTTTATTCTTTGAGATCTCCCATATTCTTTCTGTAAGTTCCCTTTCTCCTAAAGTTAAGCACAGTCAGTTTCTGTTGCCTACAAACAAAGAACCCTGGCTAATATAATAGTCAAGGTCATTCTATCCTTGCTTTGTTTTCAGTCACATTTTCAAATTATATCTTTGTCAATTTTACTCTTTTTCTTTCATTTAGATTTTAGTGTTTCTTATATGGGAAAAATGTCATGAATCAAGCAAGCACAATTCTTTTTATTAGTTGCCAAATGAAGTCAGGTTTTAAAAACCGAGTCTTGTCATGTTCAATCACTTTTCTGTAGCCCTTTCTACCTACTACAAATACAAGCTGTCTGTTAAGATGTGATTTAGCCATCTCTTTGCAAATCATGTAAATATGTTTGGAAAGAGAGTTTCATTCCTCATTGTTTAGATAATTTTCTCACAGTTTAGGAGTGCTTTTTTGGGAATCAGCTTTCTAAAATTAGGATGTCTAGTTCCTGTGTTTCAGAAGAAAAACACAATATAAGAGAGATATTTTCTTGATACATGTTCATTCTCTGAGAGAATTGCAATCTATCCTTTCTGGTTTTTTTCTTGGGAAACTTGTATCTGCAGAAAACATGAAGTTTTATTTTACTCTGGGGACATAGACAAATGTTTAAAATCCATGGAACAAAGAAAAAAGTACAATTGCATATCTCCTACAACTTTTACACATATTGTAAGAGCTTAACTCCATCATAGTGAAAGAGAAATGAGCATTATTTAGATGAAATGCTATTTTGAGTGAAATGTCTATAATCATTAAACTTTTGAGCCACAGAGGCAAGTCAGTACTTTACCAGATACTTTCCAAAAACCTGTATGTAGGCTTTAAAGTACAAATGCCTTTAGAATGTCAAACTTATATTTCTTCAAAGGAAAGAAAACCCTTCTTGAATATTAAATCACTCATAAAGAGAAGATTTTTGGCTAAAAGGAGATCAAATATTTTCTTTTATCAAAAGTTCTGTTCATCATTGCAAGCGGAAAGATCATGGAATAGCTGCTTAAGATCACAAAGGAACCTTGATAGCTTTAGTTAATGACAGTGCAGAGCCAATTTTGTCTTCCACCTTTGTACTTGCTTTATAAGAGTTCTCAGCTTTGGTTTTCTTTTGTACTTTTCTTTTTTGGTGATTATAGAACTTGATTATTATGGGTTTCAAAATTGTAGAGGTTTTTACCACATTACATCTAACTTTGTGAGGCGAGATTACCCACTGATGTTAAAAGAAGACAAATGAATCTGTAAGATTTATAATATACGTAAGTGAAGTAATTTTTTTCTTTCTTTCTTGGGAAATGTTGAAAGAACAGGGATGAATAATGTCTGGAGGAAAATGCTTAGGTGGAATGTATTAGTTTCCTGGGGTTGCTGTAACAAAGTACCATAAACTGAAAGTCTTAAACAACAGAAATTTATTGTCTCAGTCCTAAAGGCTACAACTCTGAAATCAAGGTGTAGGCAGGGTTGGTTCCTTCTGACGGCTGTGATAGAAGGCTCAATTCCAGATCACGCTCCTTGGCTTGTAGATGGTCAACTCCTCCCTGTGTCTTAACATGGCATTCTTCTTTCTGTGTGTGTCTGTCTCCAAATTTCTCCTTTTCATAAAGACACCCACCCTATTGGATTGGGGCTCATCCTAATGACCTCATTTTAACATGTTTACCTCTATAAAAACTCTATCTTCAAATAAAGCCATATTCTGAGGTTCTAAGGGTTAGGGCTTCAACACGTGAATTTGGGGGAGATAAATTCAACCCATAACAAGGGGCAAAGGAATGCTTTAAGAGAAGAGCACAGTTAAGCTTTTATACAGAGCAGGAAAGAAGAAAGGTTTGTTTCTGCATGTGATTTTTTTGTGAAAATAGGCAATAAAGGGCTTGCCGCTGAATTTTTTTCTTGTGGCCTTTTGTCTTTGCTCCTACTAAAAATTAGAAATGTACTTCATCTCTCCTGATTTATGCACTATGGAAGTTTGTCACTATTTTTGTGCTAATTTGGCAATGATCATAGAATGGAAATAGATCATGTTAATTTCTTTTGTGTTAACTCAAGTCTTCAATGAGAGGCAATTATCACACCAGCAGTCATGAAAAGTATTGCACATATGAATAGTTGCACCTACTGAGAATTCTCTTCCATTAACCTTTGTTCTTTTTGTCCATCTCATTCCACAATTAACTTTTTGACTTAGTTTAGTCTAGTGTTCTGATTTGGGCTTGTTCTTTGTAACCGTCTAGAAAATTATCAAAATGTGGTTTCCTTAATGATGAAAGCAGAAAACCCTCTTGTCTTCTGTTTGTAGCTGTTGCTTTTCTGCTTTTGTTGATGGAGTTAAGAGTGGATAGTGACTCTGATTAAAACTCAAGGAAAGGTAGATTCACTGTGACAGCAGCTGGGAAGGAGGGCACAGAGGATGTCCCACTCACCTGTTGTGTGGCTGATAGTTCCCAGACTCGTGCTGCTCCAAGGATACTGTTTTGGGTTTTGTTTCAGTGACACATGTGACCTGCTGCAATTCTACCCAACATCTTTCTTGACTAGATTATGGTCTAATTTGCATCCAGTAGATTATTTTTACAACAAATAATATTTTTTGAAGTTACTAAATGAGGCTCACTTGGTTTTGAGGTCATTTTAATGTAAACACTTATTTACTGAATATCTAGTTCAAGCTAGGCACTATGCCAATGATGAGCAAAACACTGACCCCATCTCTCAAGAAGCTCACGGTTCACTATGTGAGACAAACCCAAACACAGACCATGAGAATAAAATGTGATGAGGATTTTTAGAGGGACACACACTGGGGTCCACAGGAGCAGACTCCTCAGTAAAGTCTTGAATAATGAGTAGGAATTGATCAGCCCTTATTTGCAATGGGAGGGGGTTAAGTGAGAAAAAGGCTTTCAAGGGGTGGGATTAGTGTAGGCAAAGGCCCAGAAATATGAACATGTGCTAGAGGAGGAAAAGGACAGCAAGGCTGGGAGCTGGAGATCGTCATAGAAAGTGGGAGGTGGGCAGGGATCAGATCATATTGAGCTCCCTGTGCACTGTTAGGTTTAGTGATGGAAGATGTGGGTCACTGCCTAGATTCTGCTCCTGATAGTGGCATGACCCTGGATAAATCACTGAAAACACCTGCCCCTTAGCTCTCTCGTTTAGGAAATGAAGATGTTGGCTCTTGCTTTCTTCTTTTCTAAAGTCCCAATTCTGATCACTCTAGAGTGATGAACATGATGGTATGTGACCTGGTCCCATTTACCTTCTCCTGCCCAATTTCTTGCACCATCGGTTTCCTCTGGAGCTTCCAGTGAATCTGGGTTGCTTTTGGAAGCCTTTCCCCTGCCCCTTTCCTGTCACACCTCTGTGTCTTTGCTTAGGTTATTTCTCCTGCCTGGAGCGTCCTCTTTGATTCTCTTTTTTCGCTGTTTGACTTTTACTTGGTCTTTACCTCAAGCATTCTGTTCCCCCAAACCATCACTGAGACTTCAGGCCTAAAGAACTTGGCCTCTTCCTCTGAGGAAGTGACCATATGACAGACTGTGAGCAGCAAGAGGGCATGATTGTGTTGTGCTCATCTTTGTGTTCTCAGTGACCACACACAAATGCCTTGCTTACAGAGGCATTCAGTTAGGGAACGTTGAGGTGAACTGACCTGAGGGACCAGGGGCAAGCATGGGAGGCAGGAGGAATGCCAGCGGATGCTCTGTGGTGCAGCCATGGAACATCAGAGGCGTGCACTGCTGGGTCAGCCTGGCTCTCCTGTAACTGGAGCAAGAACTTCTGCAGGAGTTTCAGTGAGGCTGCGCTGACTTCNATTTTATTAGTCTATTTGCCCTTTTCCTTTTCCTCCAATGAAGCTGGTTGCTGCTGGGTACCCATTATTTCCTGGGACCCATGTGACAGGGCAATTCACAGAAATAATGAGGGAGTCTTCCTTGACATTGTTTACAAATACCTAAGCTTCAGGATGGGGAAGAGATTCTCAGAACAGGCAAATTTTCTGAAAGTCTAATTTTTCTTGAAGAAATATGCTTCCTAGAGTGGAACACAATTCTCTTGGGACTGAGAAGAGAGGAAAAAAGAGCAGAGATACTGTGGGTCCTGGGAACACAGAGCCCTTCACCCTGTTCTCTGGCAGTGCTGCAGGGAAAGGGAGTCATGTGAGAGGGGCTGAGGGTTTCTGTGGCAGATGGGGCTGTGAGCAGTCAGGGTAAGGATTTCAGTGTCAAACATGGCACAGGGGAGTAGAGAGACACTGATCTGAATGTCATGTGAGCCAGGACAATGAACATCTCAGTGGTACCTGTTTGCCCTGACAACTGATAACCTGGTGGCTCTCTTCCAATGCTTGGAAAGACCTCAGAGCTGGGTAGCACTACTTATGGGAGAGATAGTATAAAAAAAAGACCGAGATTAAATTTCATCTTGAAAGAAAGAAGGAAAGAAAGAAACAACAAACACAATAATATGTTGAATTTTCAGAAGGAGAGAACAGACCTGCAGTTATTAGAGGAGGAAAAGGAAGAAAGGGAAGGGCTAGGGAGAAACTGGTTAATGGACACAAAGAATGAGTATGATCTGTAATAAGGAATATTCCAACTACATGATTTGATCATCACATATTCTACACAGATACTGATAGTCGACTCTGTACCCCACAAATACATATAATCAATTATGTTTCAATAAAAAATTTTAAAAAA
>NW_007726283.1:134732-139930 GCF_000696425.1 Galeopterus variegatus | reverse complement strand
AAAAAAGATTGTGGAAACATCAGAAAAAATGAAAATAAATACATTTCTTCTTATGGCAGTCTCAGAGAATGGGGATCTCAGAGTTAAAAATTAATTATAGAAAGTAGAAAATGATCTCTAGCTCACCTAAGTGTCTCATGTCCTCCAGAAGTTTGAAGTACAAGCAGGGGTGTATGTTCGAGCGGGCTCGAGCGGGCTCACACGGGCTTATGAGAGCTGATTGTTAAGTTTTGCGGTATTTTGATAGCTGGTTGTTAAACATAGCAATTAAGAAAAATTAAATGATATCAATATACAATTAAGTACATTATATTAAAAATAAAGTAATAAATACTGCAAACTAATTTCTATTTATTTCTCTACATTTTACTATTATCTATACTACTGATATATTGATTGCATATGTATAGTGTGATGGAAATCCTGTAAGACGGTGTTTCTACACATCTCTTCCCAAAGTCTGTTTTTAGTGACATCACAGAGGTAGCTTGAAATCAGCACGGCTGGAGTATTTACACCACCAGAACTGGCAAATGCTACGAGTCAAGAATTTTCTTTCTTTCCTTTCTCCTTTCTCTCCTTCACTCCCCCTTCCTTTCTTTCTCTGCTGTCCCGTCTTCCCTCTCTCCCTCCTTCCCCTCATGCCTCTTTCCCCTTTTCTCTCTTGAAGAGCTTTCTGTTAAATATTCAGCAGCAGACCAGTGAGTGCAAGGAAAGAGTAACAGTGACCAAACCAACTACAAACCACCAACTGGAACAGACAGGGCCAGGACCAAGAAGGCAACTGGTTCGAGGAAATGATTGAGGAATATGATTTAGCACTGAGACTGGGAATATTTCCTCTTAAGGGTGCTGAGTGGATTTTGCCAAGGCATATTAGGCAGCTAAACGGGACCAGTTGACATTCACCCATGTGCTAAAATTTTTATTTCAGGCAATCCACAATTGATGTGGATAAAATTAGAAACAGCAGACCAGTTAAGCAAGAATGATGGAACACAATGTGAAGAAAGCTAGAGAGTGGCTTCACGCTATATCCACTGGGCACGTGGGCTGTGCTGCCTGCCCTGTCCTGTCCCTTCCTGCCTGTATCTTGCTGCCTCCTCAGCTTCCTTTCCAGTCTTGCCTTTTTACTTTATGTCTGAATAGTTTCTTGCTGGGGCTTTGCTCTTGTTGCTGAGTGTTTTTGTAACTTTACTTTCCAATTCTGTTATCTTTCTTTGCTATATTATTTTAGTCTTCTGTGAGTTTTCTATTGTTTCTCTTTTCTAGTTTTTCTATGACCCTTCCATGCACAGACTTCTCTAATCTGTAGATTGCCATTTCATCTATTGTCTTTAAGTACTTTGAATCCCTGCTCAAAGTGTCACTTTGTAGCAATGTGCTCTTAATCAAGGTAACTTCTTGAGGCCTCAGTTTCCTCTTTTGTAAAATGGGAGGATTTTACCTCCTTTATGGAGTGTTTTGTAGATTTAAATGATTTAATGTGTATAAAGTACTTCGTAAAATTCCTGGCACCTAAAATGATCAATAAATGGTAACTACTGTTTTAATAATGTTAATCCAAATTGAGTGCATTACCTCTTAGCACCCACACTAAACTCCTTATCAGTGGCTAAAACCTCAACTACTTATAGAGCNACCTCTTAGCACCCACACTAAACTCCTTATCAGTGGCTAAAACCTCAACTACTTATAGAGCCCAAGCAGAACAGAAATGAAGGAAGCAGGCTGCATCAGTAAGCAGCTGAGGTGGTGGTAAATCGGAGTTTATAACCTGTCTAAAGAGGCAGCCACTTCTCAATGCTGGCCAATTAATATCATGTGGAAATGTGACCCAAGAGCTGCCAGTTCTTTTAATTTTCCAAGAAACAAATGAAAATGGGTATTTTCATAAGTAGCTTCTTGCTGTAAAAAAAAAAAATGTTGCCCAATATTGGAAAATAGCATTTCAAAGAAAACAGGCTTCCCAAATACTGGCTGTATTTGGCCTGCTGTTCACCAGTTTGAAACCTCTTCAGGACATATTTATTGAGCTGTTTTTGAGCAGTTGTTTCCTTATTTATATGGAACTCCTGTCTTTCACATATGATGCGGCTGATTTTCTAGTAAGAGTGTATTTGGAAGAAAATCCTTTTTATTTTTCTTCTCATATCATTCCCTCAATAAATAATTAAAATCCACCACGATGTGGGGGAACCCCAAATGGAATATAAACAGTAACAAGTGAATCTACCTAACAGTGCAACAAACGAATAATAAAACCATAACAAAGGAGGTACGGAAGATAAAAACTAACTTAAGTAACTTTGGGAACAGTATTTTGGCTGTACATGATTGGATTAGATAAAAAGAACTGTGTGTAAATACCATACTGTAGTGACAAGGTTTGTTTCTCATGGGGTATAGATTAGCAATTATGAAACTATTCATGTGTATATGAGGGTTGTACTAATCGGTAAATATATTACTGATAATAAGAGCCAGATTTCTCATCTCCATTTAAGGAAGTTTCAAACAAAGAAAGGGGGAAGGCTAGAATGAATCCTGGGGTGATGGGATGAAAGTGTAAGTATTGTGGGAGACGGAATAATGCTGATCCCCCTAAAATGTACATGTCCTAATCTCCAGAACCTGTATCTTCTGTTACACAGCAAGGGGGAACTAAAGTAGCAGATGAAATCAAGACTGCTAATCAGCTGACCTTAAGATAGGGAGATTATCCTGGATTATCTGTGTGGGCCTGATGTAATCACAGGGCTCATTATAAGTGGAAGAGGGAAGTCCAAGAGTCAGTGTCAGAGTGATGCAATGGGAGGAAGACTTAACCAGACTTTGCTGCTTCGAAGATAGGAAGAGACTATGAGTCAAACATCAGGAGTTCCAAAAATCAAAGGCCAGAGTGGAAACAACTTCAGCAACAAAGTAAATGATGATAGTGATGGATTAAAACTCATAAAATACATAAATATCCATGAGTCCATAGTGATTTAAATAACTGGATAAATAAATAAATGAGGGAGAAGACAAAACACTTCCTTAAAGTAGAAACTACATTAATAAATGTGGAAAAAATAAGATAAATAGAATTATCTTATTATAGATTATTATAAATCACTACTATTATTATAAACACTTCAGTAATAATAGTTGCAGACATGATCCATCAATGGATGCTAAAATTCATGGGCAGAAGTTTGATGAGAGATAGAACATTTTCATAATTTTAAACTATCTTCCTCAAGACATTTATTAATTATAAAGAGAAAATAGTAACCATACAGTGAAGTAACCTGGCAGACAACCCCTTAACAAAGTATCTAGGTTAACATCACCCCAAATATGGCATATTAGCACCGTGTTCCCTGGTGACCCATCACCATTGTATGCTGTGAACAGTCCAACCTCACTTCTTGTACTCTTGTCAAGAATACACAATCTCAATTGAATCATGAGCAAACATCAGATAAACCCAAACTGAGGGACATTCCACAGAATAACTGTCCAGTACTTTTCAAAAGTGTAAAAGACATCAAGAGCAAGAAAAAAGACTGAGGGAATGCATAGAATGGAGGAGTCTAAGGAGGCAGGGCAACCCAAGGCAATGTGGGATTCTGTATTGCCCTAAACCAGGAAAAGGACATTAGAGAAAAACTGGCAAAATTGGAATGAGGTCTGCAGTTTATAGTATTGTACCAATGTTCATTTCCTGGTTATACAAGATGTTAACAGTGGGGGAAGCAGAGTAAAGGATAGACAAGAAATCTTTATACCATTTCTATAGCTTTTCTCTAATTCTAAAATTATTTTAAGACACAAAATTAAAAACAAACAAACAAACAAAAAAAAAACAAGTACCATGAGAGCAGTGCAGAGAAAGTGTTAAAGGGTTCCATGGAGAGGGGAGCTCATGCAGAAAGACTTCATGGAAGAGGTGGGGTATTAGTCTGTTAATATTTGAGCAACAGAAATTTATGTCTCACAGTTCTGGAGGCTGGAAGTCCAAAGATCAAGGTGTCAGCAGGTTGGGTTTCTCCTGAGCCTCTCTCCTTGGCTTGTTAATGGCTGCCTCCTCACTGCACCCCCATATGGCCCTTTCTCTCTGCTTGTGCACTCCTGGTGTCTCTTCCTCATCTTATAAGGAAAATAGTTCTACTATATTAGGGCCCTACCCTCATGATCTTGTTTAACCTTAATCACTTCTTTAAAGGCCCTGTCTCCAAATACAGTCGTGGGGGTGAGGGTTAGGGCTTCAACATTTAAATTTGGGGAGACACAATTAAGTCCATAACAGGAGGCAATAGTGAAGGGTATTGAAGGACAGACATCAGCAATGTCAGAGGGGGCAATGTGTGGCAGTGATTAAGGGACTAACAAGTGGCCTGGTTTCATAAGGGTGTTGAGAGTGTGTGGAGGAGCCATGGTAGACAAGTCTAGTGAGAGAAAGTGGAGCTACATTCCTGGGGTTTCAAATACACAAGCTGTCAGAGAGAAGCTATCAAGGTCAGTTAGGAGGCAGTAGTTTAGGTAAAAAATAACAGGGTCCTGAATTAAGGGAATAAATAACAGCAAGAACAATAACAAGAACCAGAAAGAAAGATTGGATTACAATAAGCACTACACAAAGACTTAATTGAGTGTTATTAAACAGTTATTGAATAGTTCCCAAGTAGAGTGTCCAGAGACATGTGGAGTTGGTGGATTGTAATGGTGTAAGCTTCTAGAAATGTAAATGTAAAGATTAGGGCTTTTAGAAATGTGAATTTAAAGATTGGAGAGAGGTTGGGGCTATTCATTTAGTTTTGAAAATCTTCAACATAGAAATGATAGTAGAAAAAAGTATGGGTAAATAAGAGTGAATAAAGAAACTTTGGGGTATGTAAAAAGGTGAAAAGAGTCATCTGAAATTATTAGAGGTAGGAATCTGGCAAGTGTTGCGTCCTGCCTGGCCAGACACATGAGGTGTTTTAAAAAGGGAGTCATTTATGCTTCAGAGACATTAAAGTAGATGAGGTTTGAGAAAAGACCACTGAATTTGGCAAATGTGTAGTCACCAATCACTAATGACACTTGACAATCTGTTTTAAAAATAAACCTGGTGGGCCGGCCCGGTGGCACACTGGATAGTGCGCCGCTTGGGAGGCACGGCGGCGCTCCCACCTGAGGGTTCAGATCCCACACTCCCACCCGAGGGTTCA
>NW_007726283.1:131992-133772 GCF_000696425.1 Galeopterus variegatus | reverse complement strand
TGGATTAAAAATTTTAGAAGGCTTTGAAAAATGTTAGTAAAAATAGCACTTTGCTGTATTTATGTTGAGTCTTAATCCTAGTTGTTTAAAGAGTGTTTATCAATTCAAGATATGGCAAATATTAGCATTTTAACTTCATAGACAGAAACTATGTGATGCACTTGAAGTGATGCTGGAAGTCAAAAGTGGGAGATTTTGAACTAGAGTTTTTATTAATGCTGTTTCTCTTCTTCATTAACCTTTTTTTCTCTTTTTCATCTCTCCTATACAAATAAATCCATATAAGCATGTTGGAGAAACCATACTGAAAAAGTGGTGGTTAAATTCTTAATTATTTTTGCAAGTGCTATTTGAAAGAGGTGATTGTTGCTATGGGTTACCTGCTCGCTCTGTTATCAGCCAATTACCAACTCTCTATAATACATGCTGCATCTCACAGCCACATTCCACTAGCCTTCTCAAAACTCTACCAGCATAAACATAAAATTTAAGTAAAGACAGTATTTTTGTAACACAGGTATAGCTTGAAAACAAGTTTCCATTCTCCCCTTTCAAGGAGCCTCATACATATTCTGCAGTCTCCACCAAGGGGATAGATTGCACATGCAGTGGTCAATTCACTGGGTAAAAACATAAAGAAGAACCCAACTGCTGTGGATTGAATGTCCCCCACCCCCAAACTGAATCCCCACTGTAATAGTGTTAAGAGGATGGGAAAACCTATTATGGTAATTGAAAGCTGAGACCCTGAAGATGTGATTAGATTGTGAGGACCACGTCCAGGTAAACATATTAATCTGTTGATGGTTTAATGGTGGTCATCGGTATGTTTCTGAGGGCTTTAAACGGAAAAGAAGTGAGGAGTTATTTCTCTCTCTGCTTCTGCCATCTGCCGTGTGACACCCTGCTTCACTGTAAAGAGTCAGTACTCACCAACAAGTCTCTCACGAGATGTGTTCCCTGGTCTTTGGACTTCCCTGCCTCTGAAACCATAAGCAGTAAATATTGTTTCTTCATGAATTACCCAGTTCCAGGTATTTCATTACAAGCAACAGAAACAAACTAATACTCTAACTCTTCCAGGTACCTACCATGATTCACTCAGTGTCAAGGTTCAAGAAAATCAGTTTCCCAGATCTCGTGGTATCAAGTTCTGTTGATGCAGAAGCCATGTACCCCTCTCTTGTTGGCTCAGTGGATTTAAATAGACAGGAAGCACCAACCAGTTGTGTGAAATGATGCCACTGCCCCATTTTCAGTAGGGAACAGTGTACACACCTTTGTCAGATATTTAAATGGGACTAAAGAGTCTATGAACACAGACCAGAGTGATTGCTCCCATCTGAGAAATGATCTCGTGATCTTGGGCTCATTGGAAGGAACTCAAATCTCATAAGGTAACATCTGCAAGTTAGACTGGTAGAGGGAGAGAGAGGGTTTCCAATGAGATAGACAGAATTGCTTCAAAGAGAGCTAGAATGTAGCTGATAATGGGACAGGATAGACTTCAGGCACCCCTTCCTTTAACTCTAGCTAGAAACACTTAGATAACATATAAAAAGAGAGAGCTCAAAGGACATAACCATGATCACAATAATATAAATTACTCATGGACCAGAAAGAGAACATAATTGTAAAGTATTGAGAGGTGCTGAGAGCTGTGGAGCTGCCAGGAGTTTGTGCCTGTTGGGTACAAGAAGTATAAAACTGTACACAAGGTAGATCACTAGAGCCAGAGATATCCCTTCAAACTACAAGCTGTATGGCTCTCTCTTGTGAA
>NW_007726283.1:83918-130783 GCF_000696425.1 Galeopterus variegatus | reverse complement strand
AAGTTTACTGCCCACAGATCTAAAAGAACTATAAAGGATGTACTTCAATAAGGACAAAAGTAAATCTAGAAAAATGCAGAGAATGAGGGAAAAAAATACAATGTGAGGTGGCTGCTCTGATCCTAAGAAAATATGTTAAAAAACTGGAATTATATTACATGAGTGAGTTTCCTTTGGCGATGGTTATTATTCAGCTGCATTTAATTGTAAATTAGCTATTGAAGAAAGTTCCCCATTATCTGAGAATTCAGAATGTCTTTCAGAAGCCTCCAGTAAAACCTTTTCAACTCCAATAACATTCTAATTCTGCAATTAAATGGGAAATCCATTTAAAAGTAACTTGTTTAATAATTCTTGCTGGTAATGTCTGCCAAGATTGTATATGGTGAATTTTTAATTGACATTAAAATGACTCTAAAAAAGCTAAGCATAATTCAATTATTTTGACCATTAGTTTATAGTTCTCAAAATTGAAAATAATTAAAATTGATTTGAAAGTAGAAATATATACACACATGCAAACACGCACATACACACACACACTCCCACACATAGAACAGTGGAGCTGAGGGCTGTTTCAGGAAGGAGCTGAAGGGTATTTCAAGTCAGGAGAAGTCTTCCAAGGTAGACAAGCAACTGATTGAAAATTTAGCTAAGTCTGGTGTACATATCACAAAACTAGTTTTAGGAGGATGGAAAAAAATGTCACTGGCTCCAGGCAACACGGTGTCAAGAAATCAGACAGCTTTCAGACTACAAAGTGTCAGTACTAAACTGAGATAAACAAACATTTGCTGAGCATTTCTTATGGTCCGCCACTTGTGGTAGGTGCTGATAAGGAGTTTAGCAACAAGTCAGATAATACCCATGGTCTCTAGAAACGGTCAGTTTAGTCAGGAGATAGACATACATAAATAATTTTATAAGACACGCTAAAATCATGGCTGAGAAAGATGCTAAGAGAACAAGAGAAAGGAAAATTAAATTCTAATTAGGGGTAATCAGCAAAGTGTTTTAGAAGATTGGTTTAAATTGGATCTTGCAGGATGGGTAAGAATTTTATATCAGGTAATGGCTATGAGCATTTTCTAAGCAAGGATTTATAGGTAAGGCGCATGAGAGAAATAAGGCTGAAAACTTGGCTGAAAGTTTTCCCAGATAGGCCTTCCTATTTACTTTCTTCCCAGGAAAGGAACTCATCTTCATGAGGACTTTACCAAATCTCCAAAAAGAGCAAATAGGTGCATCTGAACAGAGGTGGAAGTAAAGTGATGAGGAGGAATACAGTTCTTGAAAGAAGGAACAAAAACAGAGAAATACGTGTGTGTGTGTGTGTGTGTGTGTGTGTGTGTGTAATATTCCTCTGTGTGTTTTACAACACATGAGTGGCATTGTGTTGTATATATCATTCTGCAATTTTATTCAGCTTTCTCTTTGTGACTCATCTAGATCTACATAGATCTGGGTCATTCATTTTAAGCTTCTGTTTACCCATGTTTCTATTAATGGACCTTTAGATTCTATTCGGTGTACATGTGCAAAAGTTTCTCCAGAGAATATACCTAGAAAGGGAATGACTGAATCATAATGTACGAGGGGTCTTCAAAAAGTTCATGGAAAGGTTCGTGTTATCTTTTAGTTCCATTTTTCCACTAACTTTTAAAGTATCTTCATATGTACTCGTAACTATTTAAATATTTTTGTATTCTTACTCGACGACTTTTCTTTTCCAGTTTCTCCATTTCAGTCTCATAAGCTGTTTCTAAGATGTTAGACTACCAGTCATCTTAAAATAGTGTTTGCATCCCTGTGAGTACACTTTTAAGTGTAGCACATAGACTGGTCAGTATACTTTTGAATTTGACCAAACATATAGAGTGGGCCAAAATTTAAATTTCCTGGTTTGGGATACTACATAATAAGTTTGCATTTTAATATCAGAGCTATTTTGGCAGCCACTCCTAGTGGTCTCAAATTGGATTCTAGAATACTACTAAAACCTCCAAGTGTCTTTGATGCATCCTGTTGTCAAGCCATATCTTTACTATAATTAGGTATACTTCTTTTCTAAACTCAATTTCAATGCTTTTACATTTATCTTCATCAAACTTCACCTTGTTTAGTTTGGCCTTTCTTGAATTTTTTTTTTATTGAAAAATAATTGATTACACATATTTGTGGAGTACAGAGTTGAATATCTATACCTGTGTACAAGGTGTGATGATCAAATCAGGATAATTAGCATGTTCTTCATTACAAAATGTAATCATTCCTGTGTCCATTAACCAATTTCTTGCTACTCCCCCCCACCCATCTTCCCCACTGCTTATAACCGTGGCTCTGTTCTCTCCTGAAAATTTAATGCATTATTGTGATTCATTCTTTTTTGCTCTCTCTCTCCCTCCCTCCCTCCCTCCCTCCCTCCCTCCCCTCATTGCTAGTTTTCTCTATGTTCCTTTGATTCCACCACTCAGGGTGTCAGGGATCCAGCCTCCTTCTCTTTTCATCCACCAGCATCTTTCATGATGGATGACAGCAGCAGCCTAGCTTCCCTGCCACCAACCACTCTCAATACAGCTGCCAAAACAATCTTCCTAGAAAATCACAAATCTGATAGTCGTAAAATCCTGCTTAAAAATTGTTGATGGCTTCCCATCAATCAAGGAAAAAAAATCCAAAAGCCTTAGCATGGTATAAACACCCTTCATAATCTTGCCCCAACCTCGTTACTTTCTGGTTCACAGAACTCCTTTTATACTCTTCCCACCTCATGGTCTCAGAGCATGCCATGCCTTTTTAATTCCTCTCTGCCCTCCCTCCCTCCCTTCCTTCCTTCCTTCCTTCCTTCCTTCTCACTCCTACTTACGAGTGAGGACATGCAGTATTTCTCTTTCTGTGCTTGGCTTGTTTCACTTAACATAATTTTCTTCAAGCTCATCCATGTAGCTGTGAATGGCAGAATTTCATTCTTTCTTATGGCAAAGTAGTATTCCATTGTGCATATACACCACTTTTTCCTCATCCAGTCATCAGTGGACATCCAGGTTGATTCCATATCCTGGCTATTGTAAATAGAGCTGTGATAAACATGGGAGTGCAGGCATCCCTTCGACATGATGATTTCCATTCCTTTTGGTGTATACCAATTAGTGGGATTGCTGCATCATATGGTAGTTCTACCTGTAGTTGTTTAAGAGTCCACACTGTTTTCCATAATGGCTGTGCTAGTTTACAGTCCTACCAACAGTGTATAAGAGTTCCCCTTTCTCTGCATCCTTGCCAGCATTTGTTATTCAACATATCCATTATTCCTCTTTCCTAACACAAACTTCTTTGATTCACTTAGGGACAATCATGGAAAGAGAGGATGTATCTTGTTTCCTTTTTATTTCCACCTTAGAGCCTTTCCTCTAGCTCTTCTCTGTACCTGGAATGTTCCTTTCTCAGATGTCTGCATAGCCAACTCCCTCACTTCCATCATGGCTTCCTTGAGCCTTGGCTCAAATTTTACCTTCTCAGTGAGGAGGCCTTCCCTGACCATCCTGTTTAAGACTGCAACCCCATCCTCTGCCAATATTCCCCTCATTCCCTCTTTTATTCAATAGCACTTCACACCACCTAACACACCAGATGTTTTATTTTATTTATTATAATTACTGTCTCTCTATTCCCATGCTCCATATGAACAAGGATTTTGGTTTTATTTGCTGATAGCTCCCAAATTCCTAGAACAGTGCTGAGTATATCATAGACAATGAACACATATTAACTGAATAAAATGAATACATTTTAGGCTAGTATTGACAGTGATGCATTAATAGAGAATCTTAATTAATTAATTTAGAAACAAGCGGCTCTTGAATTACCATAATCCATTGATCATCAGTTTCAGTTTTTGATATTTTGATAATGTGCTTGCTTTTCATAGCTATTTTAGTGAGAAGCTGAGAAAGGCTGAATCGGGGAATGTTAGATGCCATTTTATACCAGATATCCAGTAGTCTCTAAATGTGATAAATCTCCAACCAAATCAATAATAAAAATATAGCCAAAGATAAAACCCTGAAGTACATCTTCTGAAAACTCCCTCTAGTCTTGTATCACCACTCTTCACACAGTCACGTATGTCGTTGGTATTCACCTGCTAGGAACATCAGTCATCCCTTCTTTCTCTCAGTGAGCCACAGAGACATTATGACTAAAGTTGGTAAATACCTTTCTAGATTCCAGACCAATAACAATAACCAGAAATGCTAACATTTATTTAGCACTTACCATGTGCTGGGCACTCTGTTAAGTTTATTACATATCATATTTTATTTAATGGATTTATAATACTTTTATTCCCTTTTTTAAATGGGCAAGGTGATAAATTAGTCAGTGGAGTGAATATTTGACCCTGGACTGTCTGACTCCACAGTCTAATCACTGACTCTACACATCCTGGCTCACGGGATGATATATTCTGTTTGTGGATGTCCCTGGCTTACCACTTGATGATTCTGACATTAAATATTTCTTTGAAAAGACTATTATGTGGCCAGACATGTGCTAGGAAGGAGGGAAGCAAATATGAATATGATCTGAATTCCCCCTGTAAGGACAAAAGAAGGAAATTTAGAATTACAGAGAACACCACATGAATCATATACCTATTTTCTGCAGTTACTTTTTAATTTTTTTTTTTTTTAATCCAAGCATGTCTTTCCCTTTATGCCAGTGAAACTTGGTTCCAAAAACCTTTTGGTGGCCAATAAGCACAAAAATCCAGGATAAATACAACTCTCCCCAGCAGTTTCTGAAAAGTAGAAACTGGGGACACTTTCTTGACCGAGCCTGCTTATTTATAGCTTCACATAAATGCCAATTGTTTGAACCATGAGAGTAGCTGTGCTTAAACAGATATCCCTGACCTGCTGCCAATGTGCTGTCTTTGATCTTGTGAGTCTTTTACTAAGTTCTCAGGCGATCTCATCTCACTGCCCCTTAACTGAAAGCAATTTTCATGTTTTATATTTAATCCTTTGGAGGCACTAAGCCAGGTGGTGGATTAATTACTTCTGTAGGTTGAGAAAAAATCCCAACTTAGTTGTTATTCAGCTAAAGTTAGAAATTTTTCTTTGAAGATTGTATTGATATCATTTAAGACTTTATTTCATTACAAGTACATTTAAAAAGTAGAGCTGTGTGGTTTAGTAGCTGATGCTAATTGTTTTTGAATAAAGATCACTTTAATCACTGGTAAAGCCATGAAGGGCTGTTTTTGTTTGTAAACCAGTTTCTTTTTGAGTCAATGACAAATTTCCTGGGAGGTGATATGATTATAAGGTCTTTGTGACTGGCGGTAGAGGAGGAAATTTCTGATTTTAAGTTCATAGAATTTACCTGGAAGTTTACAACACACATTGAACTATCTGTAGAAAACACCATGACAATAAGTAGCATTTCCCTGAGAGGGAAAAGTGGAAGAGTTAAGAGAACTCTGAATTTGAAGTCAGGACCCACAGTTTTAAATCTCGTTCTAGCACTAACTTGAAATATTACCTTGGGTGAACTCCCTTAACATTGCTGAATCTCTTTGCATGTAAGAAGGGAATGATTGTACTTCTTCAAAGAGTTATTCTGAAACAAAGTTAATAAATTGTCTGTAATGGGGTAGGCACTTAAAAAGTGCTAAAGGTATCTGGGTTTGTGACAAATACATTACAAATTGTTGTGGTTTTTGATGCAGTGAACACTATTACTGCATTTGGAAAGGAGATGAGCATTGCTACTCTCCTTTATAAATGGAGAAACTGTATTTTAAATGACCTGAACCTCATTTGTAAAGAGCGGAAAGCCTTGTCTTTTGACAAATACCCTCCCCACGAGTTCCTGTTCAATAGCAAGTGATATAATAATAGAAGGAAAGTCCTCTCTTAAATCAGGTAGAATACATCTTCCTTGAGTGATTGAATGAAAACCTTGACTATGTAAGCATTTTTAGAAGAAGGTCACTGTCTATGGAATTAATTTTCATTCTTGGCTCAACAATGCCTGCTGGCCATCAGAGCTTGGTGAAAATCCCATCTGTTTAGTTAGGGAATGGCCTGATTGATGGAGGAGGATTGACAGGAGTTAGAGCATAAATCTCTGTCCTAAGAATAAATTATTTAAGTGTCCTTTAATTCAGAGTAGAAACTAAGTCTCTGTCTAGACATTTAACATAAACTAGACAGTGAAAGCTTTTATCTGAATATAGCTGAATAATGAAAGCCTTTGTGTATCTCCCACATAACAGATGCTCAACGAACATGTTAATTTGGTGAATTAAGAAAAAAATTTTTTTCTTCCTTGATTTATCCAGATTGTTCTAACTTAATAGATATAGATACAGGTCAAGTACACATTAAGTATTAAAACGTTATTTTCTCACTCCTCTGTGTTTTTTTCACTGTATCCTCACATATTTCTACTAGTCAAGAAGCTTCAGCCAAGCTTTGTTTTGTGTAGTTTTTATTTTAAAAATAATTTATATATAATATGTAGAAGCAAATTTACATTTTAACACTATCCACATCTACTCCTTGAGCTATTTAAACTATTTTCCATCATCTGTAAGCCCACCCTCTGAGAATTGGTAGAGTGTATTTTGACTTTATCATTAATTTATGTATGAATGCATTTCTTATCTCACATTGCCAATGCATTTACTATATCTTTTGTGAATTACTGTTAGAAAGTGATTCCACGACAAAGAGTTAGTGCTGAGAGCAAATTCTAGTGTGTAAGTCCCAGAAAGAAAAGAATCCCTGTTATAAATTATAAACAATCTGAAATTTAAAAATATGTATCAAAAAGCAAAACTTGTTTTGAAAATGCATAAAATTACTTGATTTTAAAGAACATAGAGCATGGTGCTGATAACACCAAGGTTCAGGGTCTGATCCCTGTACCAGCCAGCCACCAAAAAAAAAAAATAAATAAAATAAAAAATAAAATAAAATAAAATAAATTGCCTACAACATATAGGATTGACAATTTGAGTTTTAGTTCCACCTAAAACCTGTGAGACAATCTGAACAAAGTATGTTGTATTTGGTCTTATTTTTTTTTTTTTTTTTGCCAGATGGTCTGTATAGGAATCAAACTCTGGACCTTGGTGTTACCAGCACCATGCTCTAATCAGCTGAGCTAACTGGCCAGCCCTTAATTTCCTCTTTTTAACATGTCAACATCATGTACCAAAAAATAATTGATATGGTAAAAATTCATTTAAAAAGCATGTATTGGTGACCCATAAAAGGAAAGAATCTTGCAAAGTATTGAGGAAAGAAAGCAATGGCATAAATCCTGTCTTAGCAGAGGCCGTCAATCTAATAGTGGAGATTAGATGTAAAGATAATCTAAAAAATGAGATTAAAATGTGATAAGTGTACAAATAAAGTGTTATTGAAGATTAAAAGAAGGTGGGATTTTTTTTCTTACAGAGGAAAGTGTAGAAGGGGAAGATTAAAGAATTTGATGAAGGAGTTGTATTTTGTGGTAGACCACCAAGAATCAGACAGTAGCGTAGGAAAGGGTACCATGTCTCATTGCCCAGCATGCTACTCGCGTACCCATCATTCACAACTAACCTTGCTCCTTTTCCTTGAAGTCCATGTTTCCTTATATTTCCACAAACTTGCCACACTCTTCCTTACCTCTGTGCTGTGGCACAGGTTTGTTTCCTTTCCTGAAATGCCCTTTCTCCCTAATATTTCTTATAAACTCTATTACAATAATCATGACCCTGTTTTGTTACCAATTTGTTCAAGTTTATTGGGAATTTCAAGAAACATGACAAATATAATAACTATTATTTCTCACAGTGCTTGGCAGTGAGAAAATAATACATGTAAGTTGAGTAAGTGAATGAGATAATGAGTAAGATGTGTTGTGTGTATTATCTCATCGTGGTTTAAATTTTAAAAACTTAACTAAAAAGGTAAATATTTATGAGGCATAACATGAAATTTTGATATATGTGGTTTTAATTTTTATATCCCTGATGTCTAATGATATTGAGCATCTTTATATGTGCCTATTTATATATCATTTTCTGTAAAGTATCTGTTAAAATTTTGCTCATTTAAAAAATTTTGTTTAATTAGGTCATACGGATTGTTTATGCTTTCTGGTTTCTTAGTTTTTTGATTTAGTTATTGTGATTGATTAGATTGAACCTTTGTTCAGTTCTTTACTGCCTAGAGGTAGTGGATTGCTGGCTATGGCCCCAGATTTTGCCTATCCTAGGAAGCAACATTGCCACTCACCCAATCAAGGGAGAGGTAGAGTCTATTTCTCCATCTCCTCAAATTTGAGCTGGCCTTATGATTTGCCTTAGCCAATAGAATGTAGCAAAATTGACACTGTTGATGTCCAAGCCAAGGCATCAAGAGGCCTCACCTCTACCCATATCAACCCGTTGAAGCAAGCTGCTATGTGAAGAAGCCCAGTTCTGCTTCCTAGAAGACAGAGAGATGTGTCCAGCCATCCCAGCTGAGACTTCCAGAAGACCTTCCCAGTCAACCTGCAGAACTGTGATAATTATTAAGTGCTGGTTGTTTGAAGCCACTGAGTTTTTAAGTGATTCCTCACAAAACAATAGATAACTGATATATTAGGACTGAATACATGCAACAGTGTTGCATTTATTGGATTGAGTTTGGGCAAAACTAATGCCTGAAGCATTTGATACTTTCAAAAACAAAGACTGAGTGGAGACACAACCCTTTGATCAGTGTTGTTCATATTGTCTACAACTTAGAGTACATATGGAGAGAAAAAAGTGCAATTTTTATGATTTTCAGGCAGCACAAAGATAATTCTTAGGATCTGTATTCTAACCTCATAATAAAGTGGCATTTAGAAAGTTCTCTGGTGTATGGAGAAAAAGAGTGAAGGAATTGACAGCTAGTACCACATATATAGAGGTACAAAGAATGTAGTATTCTTTGAAACAGTCCCAAATATTATCCAAAATACCAAAAGTCTTTATATAGATGCCAAATAAGTAAATTTTTTAAAGCTTGGAATATTCTGACAAATGTTAATTTTCCTCTGGGCAATCTAGAAAATGTATTGTTGATTTGCACACAATACCAGTGAGTATGCCATCCTTGAGAGAAAAAAAGTTTTGAGGGTTTTATATACAAAGTAGACCCTCAAAGATTTGCTGATTGGATAAGCTGTTTCTTTACTTTGCTGCCTACCTTTATCTGCTAAGCTTTACCATATTTTTAAGCTTATACATTGAAAAAAGAGAAAGGTTACTACAAACCTTTTTATTTTGGGGGGGAAATAAGCAGAACTCCACACATATTTAAAGTCTTTATCCAGGCAAATGGCCCCCTGTGAATCAGCGGCTAGATCATATAGGTACTCCAAATAGCATCTGCAGAAATTCTATTTAGCACAAAATTATATTTTTCACCCAGTAGACAATTAGAACATAATTCATGCAGGGAAGAGGGGAGAGGAAATTATCTATCAAGAATATCTCAAGGCAGTTGGCAAATGTCCATGTTTTGGATGAACCTAGTTAGCATCCTGCACTAAGCATTGCAAAAGTAATTTTCTTTCTAAAATTGAAAATTAATGTAATGTTTCTGAAGGGAAACATTTAATAATAATCAAGCCAAGGCATAAGGCACCCAATTCCCTCCTATGACCTTAGTCTTAATATATTAGTAACCCTGTGGCTCTACTGTTAACTAGGCTGTGGTTCAGAGATTAAACCATGAAGTTCAGATGCTCTCCTTACCCCCATTTCATATGATAATCAGTACTGAGCTGATGACTATTGCTAAAAAGTATGATAAACCTTTTTGTTTCAATTTTTTTAAGCAAAGAGTTTGGTCTAATAACATCACTCTATACTAAAATAAATCACTTCAATGAGTTATGTTAAGATCAAATTCTGGTTAATATATTTCCATATATTAAATAGGTCATAGTTAGATATCTAAAACTGAGGTACAGAATATATGTTAACATTTGATAAGAATATTTGCAATAATATACTATACTAATAGCAAAGGAAAAAATCATAACTACAAATAAATATATTAGATATCCAGAAAATTTAATCCCATTATTATAAAACCATTAAAATAAACATAGCACTGAATAAGAATCTTATTACAAATCTCACAATTAGCTGCTGTGAAAAAACTCTACAGCCATCCAAAATGACTGTACAGTATTTTGCACAATCTTAACAAGAAAAGTGAGTATGTTTAAACAGGAGATCCCAATGACTGTAGTTTTTTCTTCAATGTGTTGTATTCTGAGTTCTGGTTCTATGGAACTCCACATGCTCAGCACAATTGTGGAATTTTGAAATCATCTATTCCAACTTTCTGCCTATGAAGGAATCTTGCAGCATTTCTGACAAGTAATCTTCTGGTTTGAAATTATTTTCATAGACAGAGAATCAGAAAAAGGAATTAATTCCTCACAAGACAGGACACTTGACTGTTTGACAATTTAAATTCTCATCAAAGTTTCTTACAAGGTATCCTGGTTCGCCCGACAGAGCAGGTTCTTCTTATACAACACAGCCCTTCAAATATTTGTCAGTAACTATTATGGCATAAGCAGATCTGTCTTTTAGAAAGATCACTTTGACTTTAGGGTGGGATAAACAGAAAGGGAACAAAGTTGAGGGAAATTGGGAAATGAACTAGACTTGACAAAATGTAAGAAAGGGAAAAAAGTGACAACTCCTAGCTTCCAATTTTTAGGGTTCCAGTTTATTCCATTTCAAAGTTTTATAAGTGGTTGAGATGAAAATTAAATTTGCTAACCATTTGGGAAACAATTTTGAAATTACATTCCCACTTGTAAAGCTACACGATTACGCCAGTTGTCAGGCTCTTTTACCTGCTGGTAATTCTGCACTGACTGGGCTGACTGTTGAGCTAGAGCTGGGTCTGGAGCTCCCAGACCCTTGAAGCCCATTCACAGACTGGGCCACAAACCATTCAAACACCAGGCTGGGTCACCATAGCCCTTCACTCAGGTCTATGAGCTAGGTAACCGGCCAAAAGGTCCTTGGAGCCATAGGTTAGAAAGCATGGCTGCACCAGGCAGATGCCCAAGGCCAACGCCAGCCCACCTGTTTCACCAACTCTCTCTCTCTTGCCCTCTCTCTACCTCTCTCTCTCTCTATCTCTCTCCACTCTCTCTAAAGAACACAAGAACAGCAACAAAACTAAAAAGATACACTGGTGCACCTGCACACTAACTCCACACACACACACACACACACACACACACACAGAATTTGCTTACAAAGGATGCTGGACCACACCCAACTGGACCCGAGGTGAGGGCCCTGATCAAACTATCCTATTTTCCCGACACCATTAAGCACAAAATATGCCAAAATAAACTCAAGGTGAATTAAAGATTTAAGAATAAAAACGAAGCCATTAAAGTACTATAAAAATTAGGTCTTGGGTGGGAAAGCCTATTTTTAACATGACATCAAAATAAAAAATATAAGAAAAGATTGTTAAATTTCATCACTTAGCAAGTATGAATTTGTCTCCAAACTTCAGTATACAGGCAATAAGACTTTGCTTCCTTTAAATTAATCTAATTCCAACCTTGTTATAGTTGATACTCTCTTCTCTTCCCCGAGGTTGTACCAAAACTACAGGGGCTTATGTGGTAGCTAGAAAATTAAGTGGATTGGGTGGTGGAGTGGGGAGGGATCATGGTTTGCAAATGTCAGTGCTTTTAATTTCCAGGGAATTTCTTACATTGCCATTCTTAATATCCAAGTCTGTGGATGGTCCTGGAGTCAGGTAGCTCTCTGTGTGGCTTCTGTGTCATGTGGGGACAAAGGGAAACAGTCTCCTCTGCCTGGGTGCAGAATGTGACCCTTCTTCTCTGGGACCCTGGGCCCCTCCTCCCCCAACCCAGTGCTGCCAGAGCTGGTGCTAAAACTGTCTCCCCCGGAAAGCTCTTCATAGTGGTGGGGAAAACCCCATGCGACCTCCAGTTTCTCCACTCTCATTCTCCTCTCCCACCTGTCTTCTCCCTTTTTCTGCTATAATGGACTTTAATGGTGCATTTAAAAATACTCTAATTATTAGATGTTGCAAAAACCAGTTAACATTTCCTCAAGGGCAAGGAAGACGTGGTCTTCAAACTGTCCTAGGAAAAAATATTTGAATAAAGAAAGGAAAACTAACAGGTAAGTTTTCCATATTAAATAGTCTTAGTATTCACATCATAACTACAAAAAAATTGGAAACTTCTTTGTGGAAAAAATGTATGCCAAAAAAATCCTGAAAGATCAAAAAAGCCCTGGGAAAATTACCACACTCTAGACTGTATGATAAACAGAGTGTTTCTACAAGTTAAAAAACAAGACATAGAAAAGTTGGCAAAGAACACAAACATAAACTATCATTAAATGTGAAAAGTTGCTTACCCTCATTAGAAATCAAAAAAATATAAATTAATGTAACAATTAAGTGTTAGTATATTAGTCATATTGGCTTTTTTTTCTTTTTTAAAGTATAAGACTCAATATTGAAGGCCAGGAGTAGGGTAAGACAAGTTATTTGCTTTAGGTACAAAATTTAATGAGGTTCCAAAAGACTTAGTGACCAGGATAAATAATATTTTGATGCAAAATTAATGCAAAACAATTTATAGTGAACAATATATTAAAATTTTAAATAAAGATAGGATCTAGCCCTGCACTTATAAGACCTTAATTCTGGCCCTGCAAAATTGCTAAATCTCAGGAGAAATAAGAACTTGTGTACACTGTGAATGACCTACAAGTTAGTGGGCAGTTTGGGACTATACATCCACAATTGAAATATACATAGGCCTTGACATAAAAATTTCACTTTTGGGAATTTACCATAATAAAATAATATGATGTATGCATAAAGGTATCTATATATTAATGTTCTTTTAAACATTGTTTAAAGGAGCAAAACATTGGAAAGAATGATAAATAATTGTTGAAAGAAATTGTCATAGCCATTCACCAAAATGATATTGAGCAATTAAAAATAATGTGGATATGTGGTTTTACACAGAAACTTGAGTCATGCTATATAAGCAACTGAGAAAAGCAGCTCTCATCTTTGCAAACACACATTTCTATATCTACCATCTATCTATGTATCTGAATGAAAATATAGAAATATGAACTCCAGAGTGTTAAATGTGGTTATCTCTGAGAAGGTAGAATTCTGGGTCATTTTTTTCTTAACTTTCTGTATTGATGACTTTTTCTCTGTAAAGTTATTTCCACCAAGGTGGGGGAAGAGAGAGAACTAAGCTGGGGGGGGGTGGCCCGTGGCTCACTCGGGAGAGTGTGGTGCTGATAACACCAAGGCCACAGGTTCGGATCCCATATAGGGATGGCCGGTTAGCTCAGTGGGTGAGCGTGGTGCTGACAACACCAAGCCAAGGGTTAAGATCCCCTTACCAGTCATCTTTATTAAAAAAAAAAAAAAAATAGAACTAAGCTGAGAAACTTCCCATCAAAGGAATTATTATGATACCAAAATCCCCAATCATAAAAAGAAAATCTAAGAGCTATCTTAGAAGATGGCATTTAAAAAAATCTAATAGGGACCTGCAGCACTTTTAGTCCCCAGGACTTTTCCTAAGCCCCCTTCTTTCTTTTTGTTTTGAACAAATATATATATGAGTTCTGGATTTCACTTTGATTTACCCTTGGATGCTGCCATTATGGGACCCCAATTCTAAAGTAAGGGGGGATCTCTTGTGATTGTGGTATATCACCTTTATAGCTAAGCATTTTCCCCTGCTAATCCTTCAACCACATTTGAGAACAGTAAAGGAAAAAAAGACAGTACCATGCACTAGAGCCCTGGACAAAGCCTAGTGTCACAGAAACCAGAGGAGAAATCTTTAAGAAAATACCGAACAATGCCAAATTCAACAAAGAGGTAAAGGCATGAGGACTAAGACTAGATTGTTGAATTGAGGAAATGGAGATCACTGGCCATTTTTAAGGGTCCATGTACAAGTGAATTGTTGGGAGTCATCATAAAAGGATGCTGAGAAAACCACGACAGTCATGTAAGATCATGGCAAGAATCCTGAACATGTAATTTAAGTCAGAAGTGATGGGATGAAAATTTATAAGACTGAAAAAGCTATGAGCATTAAAAAAGCCAACAGGGAAGAAGAAATTGATATATTATAATGAAAGTAAATAATTTAAAGAAAATAGGGGGATGTAGGACTGACTAGGATCTAAAACAAAATGTGAATGTGTGTACAAGGATCACCTGGGGATCTTTCTTATATCCAGATTTTGATTCTTAGTTCCAGCATGGGCTCTGAGATGCTGCATTTAGAACAAGCTCCCAGATGATACTGATGTATCTACTCTTCAGGCCATTCTTGGAGAAGCACGGAGCCCAGACACAGTGCTAACAGCACCGGGAAGTAAAGGAGGCTCTTCTCTCCCTGAGACTAAATGAGGGAAAGAGATTTGACAGGTGTAGAAACCAAAGCAGAGAAGAAAACAGATAAAGCTGTTTATGCTAAATGACTTTTAGCTCCTCCATAAGACAGGAGTGAGCTCATTTGCTGAGAATGAAGGGGTGTGGAGAATTGAGGGCTTGAAAACAGTGGGGAAGTTTTGGATGAACTATTGTAAGACGCTTATTAGGAGATTAAGAAGAGATAAACTGCTTTTTTTGGTGAGGTGCATTAATAACATAATTAAACCATGGAATGAAGTGTGGGCATTAGGAAAAGGAAGTAAAAATGACTTTCCCCAATTAAAATTAATGAGATGAATTTCACTTGCGGTAGCCACAATGCTTCCTAATAACTACCTTAAAAGGCTTGGGAATGCCAGTTCACTCCATCACCTACATCAGGAAGCAGCCTACCATAAATTTAATTCAATTGCCTAAACCTTTTCTACTTACCCAATGTTTTGCAAGTGAATAACATAAAAATCACAGCCTCTAGCTGTAATCAGGCTGTACCGAAACAAAAACCATATGGAAAAATGACAGCTTCCAGATTGTTTAATATATGGGCAAAGAATGGTTTTCAATTTATCCATGTTAACTTTCCCCCAAGCAATTATCCTAGTTGGCATCCACCCAGGCCCTGAGGTGGATATTAATCCTTCGGCAGAAAACAGCCTGGGAATCCCTAATGACCTGAAGTTCTCCTGGTGTCAGCTTGGCTTGGCTGTGCCTCATTGAAAAACCACTTCCCCTCTGATCAGGGGCACAGCCCCTCTGATGCTCTAAATTGAGGTCTCACTCTCAGATGTTGCCTTGGAATTTGGTTCTGAGTGTGAAATGAATAGTATCAGAAAATGAACCTCCCCTATGTGTTATTCTGTTCATTGAAAATGGAACAGCAAAAGAAGAAAATGAATTGCAGAAATTCATCAAAAGGAGTCCCTTAGCTGCCTTCCATATTTGCCACATTCTCGGGGTTGGCTACAGAAATATGAAAAGTCAGTGCAGAGAGCTGAAAATGAGCAGAGCAGCATCACAGGCTGAGCTCCGAATCACGCGCAGGCTCTCTCCTGCTCTGTCCTAGCAGCGGCTGCAGCTCTCCAGGTCTGGCCATTTTACCTTATGATCACTCCCTCTTTATTAGTCGTTTTATGTACTGTGAATTTCCCTGCCTTCCCCATCTTCTGATGATTTCTACCGGACTCATTCCCAAAATTCATCTGCCATATTCTCCGCCAGGCCTTCTATGAAGCTGTTTTCCTCTCCGTTGAACGGTCCCACCGTTCATTTCTCATCACCACCACTGGTCTCTTTTATGGTTATTTACATACCTTATCTTCTACTGTAAACGATTAGCTTCTCAAGAGCAAAATTCATAGCTTACTAGCTTTATATTCTCCACAGTATCTAATTTTATGTTTAAAGTTTTTATCTCTATGGTTGTTGTTCATAAAAAGAAATCCAATTAGCGACTGACATGAAGCTAAAATAAATGGTAATTATAAAAACATGTTTCCATTTCAATTCTGGATACAATCAAGGATACCCTCAGTTTTTCCCATATTCATCATCCATCTCTTTGCTTCTAATTGCATGCAGAGTATGTGATACGAATTCCAGAAGATCTTTGCAAGAAGGCTAATCAGGCCTACATAATACACTTGTGATGAGTTAGACTTTGCCTTTATAAACTACAATGAGATGCATTAAACTTTATAGCAACAATTTCCCCCACATTCTCAAATTACAGAGAACAGAGAAAAAGGTACAAGTTACAAAGAACATGCAGAAAAAACAATCCAGGTTTTAAAAGTCTTGTCTGTATTCAGTAAAAACATTCAATGTATTTCAACAAATGTCGTGAATACCATTTTGAATTTTCCATATGGAAAATTACTTTTTAATGTGGAATTGACAGGACAGTTTGGGGTTAGATAATACTAATTTCATTTGCTAGGGAGTTCTAAAATAATTCATATAATCTATTATCAACAGCTTTGTAGTCTAATGGACCCAGTAAAATTTTCAAAGCAATTTCAGACTTTTCTGTACAGTATCACCACTCTAATATATCAATAATTGTATGTCATGCTTTCATCACAGTGCTTAAAATATTGGTGTCTAATCTCATGAAGTTTTGCCTTACTATTTATAAATTAGTTCTAGTTTTTTGTCAACAACCATAAGGGTTTTCTTCAGTGTATTAAAATGCTACTCTTTTTATAATAAGTAACATTTACATTAAACTGAAACACCCTATAGCTCCTTTCCTTGAAACATAAAAGTTTAAGAAAAAATAATTGACTTGACATTTTCCAAATAGAACATACTAAATAGGGTTTAAAACATAAGATTTTAAATATATGCTCTGTTTCTCCTAAGATGTTGTTAACAATAACTTCTCTCCCAGAGATAAAAAAGCCCCAATTATTATCTGCTAAATGCCAAAAATTAGGAATTTTTTCTTACATGATATGATGAATCAGGCTGGACTTACTTATGGGGCAGTCATAACTGGCAATTGTAGAGTAATCTAAAAATGTCTGTCTTCAACCAGAAAGAATAAAAGAACATTTGCTAATTTTTGATTCTTATGTGGAATTTCTATGTAATTAAAAAATTTTCTGACCTCAAAGTGTGACGTGCTCGGGGCCGGCCCGGTGGCGCACTGCTATAGTGTGCCGCTTGGGAAGCACGGCGGCGCTCCCACCGAGGGTTCGGATCCCACATACAGACCGGTTTCCGCTCACTGGCTGAGCGAGGGGCGGGAGCAACACCGAGGGCTGCGATCCCGTTGCCGGTCCCGGTCCGGTACGGGGGCAACACTGAGGGTTGCGATCCGTTGCCGGACACGGAAAAAAAAAAAAAAAAAAAAAAAAAAAAGTGTGACGTGCTCTTTGGTTCATTGAACAATATTATAAATAATTGAAAGAAGCAAAACACCAAATTATTTTAAATGCTATAGTTACTACTTTCCTCCATTGTTTCCAATCCTTAAGTCTAAACTAACTTGGTATGACTAGGGAAGTTAGTCTAAGATTACCATAGCAAAAAGGATTGTTAGGAGCCAAATCTAACTGAAATATTCTTATTTCTTGAATAAATTCAACATATGAGTTTTAAAGTAATCTATAACGGCAGTCTTAAATACTTTAGCAGAAAGCTTTGAGGGAATAGAATTCGTCCTTTTCAAATTACTTTCTGATCTGTAATCATGGAGAATGGGAACTAAGCAGATGGTAATGCAATCTACGTCTTTGCTGAAAGCATTACATCAACCTGACTGTCTACATAGGTGAATCTTACACTTGGAGACATTAAGAAAATCATTGATAGGATCATTGTCTTAAAACAATGGGAAAACCTGATTATCCTTTGTAGCAACTGTAAATACCAACTTAAAATGCCATAAAAAGGATCTGGTCCTCTTTTACTCATCCCCCACAATATCCGGGAAGGAGATTTCAAAATGGAAATCCTTCTATTTTTGTTTGAGCAGCCTGCACAGGCATTTGCTCCCGCAGATGTTCCACATTTACACACAAGATAGAAGAATGTCTGAAACCCACCTACGCCAAATGATGATATTAAAGAGCATTCCCTTCTCCTTCCCATAGGAATTTGATTAAATGGTTCCAGATATGCATCTTCTGTGAACACTGGGAATATTTGGCCTGGAATCACCTTTAGGTGGTCCTCCTCAAAACTTTTTCCACCCCCTACCCCTCTAGGACAAAGGCGGACTGTTTGGTGTCAGAAAAGTGATAATTGTATGAAGATATTTTCTGGCTAATCATTGAGAGGTCTGTTAATAATGGTCTTAGACTTTAAACATCAATTAAAAGGTAAATGCAATTATTTTACTGACAACTAATGTATCCACAAATGATTGCTCCATGTGAAATAGTAATGTTCAGACATGACAAAACTATTTCTAACTGTGCACTGTATTTACTGCATTGTTTAGTACTTAGGGGAGGAAAAAAGTTAATTGAAATATGAAAAATGTTTAGTAAGGAATTAGAGTAATTTACCAAATAATGTTGACTCCAGTCACTTTTACAACTAGAATTTGCTGAAACACCTAGCAATTATTTATACATAGTAAAAATTTGTTGGGTTGGCTAATCAATAAAACATTCACCTCTGCTAGAAGCATTTTTTAAATGCCAAGCAAAAAATAAAGACTGTGAACACAATTGCCCTGAATTTTATTTCCTTTGAATACACAAATCCCATCACATATTTAACTTTAAACTTTTATCGACTCTAACACTGTCACCAGAATCAACATAAAATTAGTGTTTTTTGACATGTGTGCTCCTTCAGAGGGGAAGACCCTGTTTCTTTGTCTGAAGGTATTTGCATGTCTTAAATAAATAGCTCAAACTGTACGTTGTTCATTAACACACTTACCAACTGAGCTGTAATTAAATGAATGGTGAATTTAAACCATGCCCTATAAACAGCACATAAATAGCAATTCAAATGCATCTGTTTCCATAAAATGAATTTTTAAATGATTTGGTTTATATTCAGCATTGTGGCTTACCTGATTCAGTATCTCCCCGTTATCATGTTTTTACTTACTGTGACTTTCATGACCAGTTTTGCTCTACTATATCTTTTTTTTTTAAAAAGAAAAAAGAAGCACAAATAATATTTTACATTATGATGATCACTATTAGAACTGTATAGACATAAATAACATTTTTTTCAGTTGGCAAAGATAAAAATTCTCCAAATATACAAATTGGATAGCTACATTCTGCTAGAATAAAAAAAGAAACATGTTGAAGTTATGAGACTGTGAGCATAACTTACTCCATCTTGAAAACCCTTAACACTTGCTATGTCCTCTGTGTGAATCCTGCCCATGGAAGTTATACAGCAACTAGGAGTAAGATAGTTAGAACAGAAGGTAGAAACGGCTTGCTGACTGTAAAGAAGAGATCTAATGATTAAGTGCTGGTATGGTAACAGCTGATCCAGCTACCTGCATCACAAGAACATCAAAAATAGTAATCATTGTCTTATGTAGTGATGTTAGCTTGTTCCTTAGTTAGTGATTGTTTCTTGGCTTTTCCCACTGCTTTGTACCAAGTGGCTACATAAACTTGAGCTCAACTAGAAGGTGGCGTGGAGAAACTTTGCATATGCTCCTGGGTTGCTGCCTGCCCAATCTAGTACTCCGTAAGTAAATTACCCTCTTAATTAAAATTCTTTGCCTTACTGCATGTAAGTGACTGCTTTGTTTTTTGGTATCACAATACCATATCATTCTGTGGGCATTTTGTCTTTTTTCCATATTCAGACAAAGTAAATAGATTAAAAAAAAAATGAATAGAGCTTTGAAAAAAAATTCAAGAAGGAAAAGTTGTTGTTACTTAAAGTGATACCAGTAGAGAGGGTCTGGGGAGGCCTGCTAGCTGGCCTCAACCCACCCTGTCCTCTACCAGGTTCTTGACTTAGCAGGAAAGAATTCAAGGGCAGAGTCGCAGTAGAAAATCAAAACAGGTTCAATGTAAAGAATAAGAAATACAGACTTCACAGGGAAAGTGTGGACTAGCTCCAGAGACTGAGCTACGGCCTTAGCATGTTTAATACAAAAGTCAGAAATACACACTTTACAGACAAAGTGCAGACTGGTCCCAGAGTGAACAGCTATCTGCTAAAGGCAAATTTAATACAAAAAAGCAAGATATATACACTTCATAGGTGAAGTACGGCCTGGCTGCACAGAGAGTGAGCAATAGCCCTACCTTCATCCTAGATTCAACTGTCATAGTTTGTCCATCAGTACATATTCATACTATCTAATGAATATTCATCTAGGGGAGTGGTTCCCAGTTATGTAATCTAGTCTTGCACATGCTCAGTTGGTCTCACTTAGAGAATGCTCATTTGTCAAATTCTACCACATCCCCTGAATACTCTTTAAATACTCTAAGTGCTATCTAGCACCACCAATGGGAGGTCATTCACAGGATAAACTCCTTTTTACTGAGCTTGTGTGGCCACCAAGATTGCACTCCAGACTCCCAAGTCTGTGTCCTGTGCTCCACATGCTGGTGCCAAAAATAGGTGCTACAGGCTAACAGAGCTTAGGACTCAGAGGCAGGGCTTGAGTCCTAGGGGAGTGGTTGGAGACCCAGGGAAGTGGTCTGAAACCTGATCCCAGGGGGGCTGAGCACCTCCTGTGTCAAAAGTACTTTTTATTAGTAATTTTTCAATGATTTTTATTGTTACTTTTGACATTTTCTTAGCTGGGGAGCACCATTAACTATATTTTACAAAGGAATGAAGGCTATGGGTGTTTACATGTTTTATCAAGAGTGAGTTACTGATAACTTTAACCATAAAATCACTCTTACTAAAATTCTTCTGTGGCTATCTCTCTTCTTAAATATCCTATTCCTTATCTACAGTTACAAATTAGAATATCAGTATATCCCTGGGTTGCTTATTCTATTATTTCTTTCCTCCACTACATCTACTCCTTAGCACATTCTGCATGTTCTCAAATATTCCTAGAATATTTCTAAGATCTCTCTCTCTCTATTTCAGTTCTACCAGGAGCTTTCCAGCTCTTCCATCACAGTTCTCATGGCCTTCTGTAACCATGTTGCCACAAACTAAAAATATCTACACCTCACTCCAGCAAGAATTACTTATAGTCCCTATACCAGAGATTCTCACCTTTATGGAAAGATGCTACACTCAACTTACCATTATTATTATTTCTCAGAAACCCTTTATCAAAGGAAGAAGGAACTTGAGGGTAATTTTAAGAAAAAAAAATTGAGAATGACTTTGGGAACCAAGGTGGCACAGAGAGTATAGAGGAGAGTGGGGGGAGAGGAAGAAATTAAAAAAAAAAAAATTGAGAATGACTTTGGGAACCAAGGTGGCACAGAGAGTATAGAGGAGAGTGGGGGGAGAGGAAGAAATTAAAAAAAAAAAATTGGGGAGAAGATAGGTGTGAAATAAAAATGGTAAAGGAATAAAGACAGTATCTGTTTCCAGACAAGACTCTTCCTAAAAATCATATAGAGTTGAACAGGGCAGAAACCATTGCCCAAGTCCTGAGGTCAGCCTTGGAGATGAAGACCCTCTTACTACCAGATTCCAACCAGCGCATATTGGTAAAAGTGCATATACTTTGAAAGAGTCACATATTCACTGCATATCTTAAGTCTATTTCTTACCCTTTTTCACACTTCAATGATACCTATTTTAGGATCTAAATTCTTCAAGGAAAAGAAATACATCTGTTATGCTTTCTTGGCATAGCACCTAGCACAGTAAATGAGGGTGTTAAATAAATATTATTGAAAGAGCAGAAGATGGAAGAGGAACAGTAAAGATTGGTTAATCTCACCTTTTGACTTATTCCTTATCCTGCTAAACTTTTCTTTCATGAGACTAGGTGTAAACATACTAATTCATCTTACATGAGTTCCTGAAACTGATTCAGTACACTCAGGAATATTCTGGTTCCCCCCCCCCCCTGTAGATATAGCATGCTGGAATTGAGGGAGAGATATTTTAAGTGAATCTCTTACCTAGTAGAAAATTAGAATCTGAATGACTTTGACAAGCTGAAAAAATAAATATACCCAAAGTCCCCTGGGGATCAAAGAAGAATAATTTGCTTGTGAAGAAAATAACTGTTCAAACGAGATTGGAAAAAAAGTTATCTGTACAGATATTTATTAAAAATTATTGTTTCACTGGAGGAAGTTATAAAATCATACCTTCTTGAGACAACAAAAATCTTTTAGTCCAGTTCCGACTGCATAACAGCAAACCAGGATGAAGAAAAGTTAGGTGACTCATCCAGCATCAAACAGCTAATAAACTGGATAGCGGGGAGTAGATACTATGTCTCCTGACTCTAAAACCAGTACTCACAAGAGGGAGTGATATGATGATAAAGATGTTTTAATAATAAATTACGAAATATGTCCAATTAGAATCTCAACAATTTTAAGAGACAGGAAAAAATGAAGAGAACTTGGCAAAAATCCACAATAAAGTAATTGATTAATGGTTTCATAAATGGAATTTATAAAGAAAGCTTCAAGAATCATAGTTATTAAAACTTTGGGGGAAACAATTACCAACTTTAGGTATTTATGATGTTATTATATAGAGACTGGAACCAGATGAATTCTCTTCACCAAAGTCAAAAGTAGAGAATGCAAAATTTATGATGCCTACTAGTTAAGTATAAGGTGGTTTTCTGTCTAGTCATGTGATAATTGATTGTTTTGGGAATATAAAATTCTATGACAAACATTGAACAGAAAAAAAATCAATATAGTTAGATTATTCATGACATCATCAAATTGTTCAAATTATTAATGTTTGCCTGATGCCATTTCTGGACATTAAAAAAAAATTGATTAATATACCTGTGGGTATGATGTGAAATGTGGAAATTTGGTCTTTGCCTAAATTTCTTGTAATTTCCTGAGGAATAAGGGTGATAGGAGTATCTTTTGTTATAGTAGAGACATGCATCACTTAATAGGGATACATTTTGAGATGTGTCAATAGGCGATTTCATCATTATGTGAACATCATAGAATGTAATTACACAAACCTAGATGGCATAGACTCTGACACCTGGGCTATATGGTAAAGCTTATTGCTGTTAGGCTACAAACCTATACAGCATGTTACTGTACTGAATACCATAGGCAACTGCAACACAGTGATATTTGTGCATGTAAACATAGAAAAGGTACAGTAAAAATATGGTATTATAATCTTATGGGATCACCAACTTATATGCAGTCCATAGTTAAGCAAAATGTTTTGTGGCCCATGACTGTATTTGGTTCTTATACATAGTTCCTGAAACCCTTGGAATTTTCTGAGTGACAGAAGCATCTTTTGTTTCAAGCCCTTTCAGTCACACCCATATTTATGGTAATGAGATGACTTAGGGTGGGGGTCCCCAGATAGCCTCAGGGTTGGTACAGACACCAGAAAGACCAAGCAATTAGAGAGTTGGAACTTTCAGATGTACCCACCAACCTCCAGCAAAGTAGAGTGAGCTGGAGATCAAACTCTATAAAAGTTTTTAGACAAGATTTGAGGAGCTTCTGGATAGTTAAATACGTGGAGGTTCCTGGAGGGTGGCACACCCAGAGAAGGCATGGAAGCTCCATGCCCCTTCCCACATGCCTCGCCCTATGCATCTCTTCCATCTTGCTGTTCATCTGTATTTTTTTGTAATATCCTTTATAATAAACTGGTAAATGTGAGTAAAGTTATTCCCTGAGCTCTGTGAGCCACTGTAGCAAATTAATTGAACCTGATGAGGGGGCCACGGGAACTCCAATTTATAGCCAGTCAGAAACACAGGTCACAATCCGGGTCTTGCAATTGGTATCAGAAGCGGGAAATAGTCTACCTGTGGGATCTGATTCTATCTCCAGATAAATAGTGTCAGAAGTGAATTGAATTAGAGGACACCCAGCTGGTGTCAGCTGGAAAATCTGCTGCAGAATTTCTTGCTCTGATGTGAGAAAAAAAAAAACCAACAAAAACCCCACACATCTGGTTACAGAGTGTTGTATTGAGTGTGTGAATAGTGAGCAGAGGTAGGAAAAACACCTTTTAGTTTTTCCTCTATCGCTACAATACTTAAACATTATTGCATCTAACTGGTAGTTGTAGTGGATTGGATTATGTCCCCCCCCAATTCCCTGAAGCTTGAATTGTGTCCCCCAAGTTTTATGTATTAGAAACTTAGCTCCCACTGTGACTGTTAAGGGGATGGGAAATCCTATTATGGTAATTGAAAGGTGGGGCCTTGAAGAGGTGATTGGACTATAGGACTATGCCATAGGGAATGGATTAAAAATGGTGGTCAGGGGCGTGGTTCTGAGGGCTTTAAAAGAAGAGGAGAGTCTGTCTCTCTGTCTGCTCTCTCTGCTTCCAACATCTTGCAATGTGAGACCCCTGGGTCACTGTTGCCACCACCAGATGGATTTTGGACTTCCCAGCCTCAGAAACTGTAAGCAATAAATTTCGTTTTTCTTATAAATTACCCATTTCCAGATATTTTTTTATAATCCACAGAAAGGACTAACACAGAAAATTGATACCAGAGAAGTGGGCTGTTGCTTATAACAAATACTTGAAAATGTGGAAGCAGCTTTGGAACTGGGATTCAAGGAGGGGTTGGAGGAGTTTGGAGACTCAGAAGAAGACAAAAGACGAGGGAAAGTTTGGAGTGTCTTAGAGACTGGTTACGTGGTGGCGAGCAGAATGCTGATAGAAATATGGACTGCAAAGACCATTCTAAGGAGGTCTCAGACAGAAGTGAGAAGGAGTTTATTGGATACTGGGGCAAAGATCACCCTTGCTGTGAACTGGCAAGGAATTTGGCTGCATTCTGTCCATGCTCTAGGACTTTGTGGAAGTTGGATCTTAGAAGCTATGAACCTCAGTATTTGGTGGAAGAAATTTCTAAGTAGCAAAGCAGTAAGGATGCTGCATGGCTACTTTAACAGCCTATGTTGTGTTATGGTGGCAATGGCATGATGGAAAGCCAGAATTTAAAAGGAAGGCAGAGTGTAAAAATTTGAAAAATTTGCAGCCTGGCCATGTGTTGAGAAGCAGAGAGCATTTTCAGAGGGAAAATTCAATTTGTACTAAGATTAGTACAAATGAAAGTGATTATCAAGAGAAGGGGGAAAGGTCCTGAAGGCATTGCAGAAGCCTCTGGGACCAACCCTTCCATTTCAGGCCCAAAGGCCTAGGGGGACAGAATGGTCTTGGGGAACAGGCCTGAAGTGTCCTCCCCAGACTCACTGCTCAGGGCCACCTCAAGAAGCTGCTTCCAACACCAGCACCCCAGCTGCTTTGGCTGCTCCATCCATGGCTAAATTGGCCACAGGTGTGGCTGGGCCCACAGCTTTAGAAAATATAAGCCAGAAGTCTTGGCGGTGTCCATGTGGTGTTAGGTCTGCAGGCCCACAGAATATCAAAGCTGTGGAGGCTTGGGAATCTCCACCCTGATTTCATAGGATGTATTGGAAAGCCTGGGGACCCAGGAGGATATCTGTCACAGGGGTGAAGTCACCACATAGAGCCTTTGCTAGACAATGCTGAGTGGAAACGTGGGGTCAGAGTTGCAGCAGAGAAACCACAGCAGTGCCATGCCTAGTAGAGCCATGGGAGTGGGACAGCCACAGAAACCCCAGATCTGTGGAGCTATCAGAATGGAACACCAGGCTGGGAGGGTTGAAGTGTGGCCTGAGATAAGGAAAGCCATAGGAGTGGAGCTGCCTGAGGACTTGGGGACCCAACCCCCACACCAGTGCACAGAGGACACCAAACATGGAGTGTGTGTGATTCACCGGCTTTGAGATTTAATGACTGCCCTGCTGGGTTTCAGACTTGTTTGGAACCTGTTACCCCTTTCTTTTGGCCTATTTCTCCCTTTTTGAATGGTAATAGGTACCCTATGTTTGTCCCACGATTGTATCTTGGAAGTAGATAACTTGTTTTGAATTTCACAGATGGGGCCTTGAACTTTGGACGTTTGAGTTGAAATAAGTTAAGACTTTGGGGGTGAAATGAATATATTTGTGTGTGAAAAGGACGTGAGTTTTGGGGGGCCAGGGGTGGAATATAGTGGATTGGATTATGTCCCCCCAAAACTCCCTGAAGCTTGAATTGTGTTCCGCAAGTTTTATGTATTAGAAACTTAGCCCCCACTGTGACTGTTAAGAGGGTGGAAAATCCTATTATCGTAACTGAAAGGTGGGGCCTTGAAGAGGTGATTGGATTATAGGACTGTGCTATAGTAAATGGATTAAAAATGGTGGTCAGGGCGTGGTTTGGAGAGATTTAAAAGAAAAGGAGAGTCTGTCTCTCTTGCTCTCTCTGTTCTCTCCACTTCCACCATCTTGCAATATGAGACCCCTGGGTCACTGTCCCAGTATATATATATATGGTAATAATATTGATTTGATCAACATGTCAACATTGAACCCCCAAAATATGTATAATCAATTATGATTCAATAAAAATAAAAAATAAATAAATAAAAATAAAGTATATGGAAGAACACCATAGGTTATATGCAAATGTTACACCATTTTATATCAGGGATTTGAGCATCTGCAGATTTTGATATCTGCATGAGGTCCTGGAACCAATCCCACATGGATATCAAGGGATGACTGTATATATGACAGAGAGAGAGGGAGAGGGGGAGAAGGAGAGGGGGAGGAGGAGAGGGAGAGGGGGAGGAGGAGGGGGGATGGAGAGAGAGATTTATTATAAGAAATTATCTTACACAATTATGGAGGCTAAGTTTCAAGATCTGCAGTTGGTAAGTTAGAGACCCAGGAGAGCTGATGTACAGTTCCAGTCCAAAAGACAGCAGGCTTGAGACCAAAGAGAAACCAGTGCTCTGTCCAACTCCCAAAGCAAAAAAAAAAAAAAAAAAAAAAAAAAAAAAAAAAAAGAAAAAGAAAGAAAAGAAAAAAACCCAAAACACTAATATTTCAACTCAAGCAATCAGGCAAAAGGAGTTTCCTCTTACTTAGCCTCTTTGATCTGTTCAGGTCTTCCACTGATTGAATGAGGCCCACACATGCGGGAGGACAGTCTGCTTCACTCAGTCTACTGATTCAAATGTTTATTTCATCCAAAAATACAGACACACCCACAATAATGTTTGGCCAAATGTCTGGGCACCCTGTGACCTGGTCAAGTTGACACATAAAATTAACCATCATAGCTATCCGGTGTGTAATCTCACATCTCATAATACATTCTAAACACTGAAAGGAATTCCTGTGGTACAATACCACTAAGACTTATGACAAGACAGTAGTACTAATCAGGGAAGGAAGGTGGGAGAAAAGAGAAACCGCAAGTAAGGAATCAAGTAAGAGTGCAAACAAGAAGACATTTGCTTTCAGTTCTGTGTTGGATTATTTGCTGTTCCCACTACTTAAACTATGCACTGGAACTAATTTGTTGTCCTTTGCTTACTTCTAAAGTGGGGGAACTTCCTGTGGAGACCAGCACTTGAGCTCTGTGGTTGAGCTAAATTGCTTCTTTGCTGTTGATTCCCTGGGGAAGGCTTTTTGTGCAGCTTGGATTTTAATCATTGACTTTATAGGACTTCTGGGTTTAGTGAAATCCAATGCACCTGGATTGTGTAGAAACTCTGATCTGGGCCTGAGTCTTTTCATCAAACTGCACCCCATGCAATTCTATATTCTTGACCAGTCTCCTCTGAGTGGTCCTACGCTGATTGGGGGGCAGATCAGCTGTCCTTGCTGTGCCCCAGTGTTCTCCCGGCGGGCCTGTCTCCCCACTGCCCATGCTGCAAACACTTCCCATGGGATGGGCCATGCTCTGGTCCCTTGTGATGACTCACTGGCCTCTGAGTGGCTCCTTTTTTCTCAGTTGTTGTGGCTCCTTGCTCCTATGTAGGTCCATGGGAACCCTGTTAGTGGTCTTGCTGGCCTGGGGGCTACCAAGGCCCTCTTTTCCCCTGCTACCTCCAAGTAACTCCATCTGAAGGGCTCAGCTGCAGCTTTTGCCGGCTCCTGCTCTGTGTGCTCAGCAGCACCAGCCTGGAAGTGATCAGGGCCTGAAACAGTCAGAGCAGTATTTTCTTTCTCTCGTCATGGTTTCTTTGCCCTTCATGTACTGTGTAGGTCTCCCCTCCTCTTCCTCTGAACTCTAGAGGCCCCAGCTTGGCTGTCATTGCTTTTTAATAGTTGTAAATTAGTTGATTTGTGTGAGAGAGTGACACTGTGTACCATCTCTTCCGCCATCTTGACCGGAAGTGCAAGTGGAAATTCTAGAACTGTGGAGGGCTTAGTTGTGGTGAGATTCCAGAAAAGTCTTCCTGTCCCAGTCCTGGGCTGCCCTAGACCTCAGATCCGATTTCCAGAGCCTGGGGTGACTGGGGATCCCCACACCTTAAAGGGACTCTCCAGAGTAACTGCCTTCCCTCCACGGCATTGGGAGGATGCGCCCCCCCCCACATACTTTAAATCATCTCTAGATTACTTATAATACTTAATATGAGGGTACATCAAAAAGTTGGTGGAAAAATGGAATTGAAAGATAGTATGAATCTTTCCATGAAGTTTTTGAAGTACTCTTGTACAATGTAAATGCTGTATAAATAGTTGTTATACTGTATTATTAAGGTAATATGACAAAAAATGTCTATACATGTTAAGTACAAACACAATTTTTTTAAAAAATATTTTTGATCTGCTGTTGGATGAGCCCGTGAATGCAGAACCTGTGGATACAGAGGGCTGACTGTATATATGTAGATATGAGGGGTCTTCAAAAAGTTCATGGAAAGATTCTTATTGATTTTCAATTCTCTTATTTTTCTATGAACTTTTTAAAGTACCCTCATGTACATGTATATGTACATATACCCTATTGTATGCATATTGTATGTTGTGTGTATATGTAAATATATGTGTGTATGTATATGTATGTGTGTGTGTGTGTGTGTGTGTGTGTGTGTGTGTGTGTGTGTGTGTGTGTGTGTGTGTGTGTGTGTGTGTGTGTGTGTGTGTGTGTGTGTGTGTGTGTGTGTGTATTATTGGTTCTGTTTCTCTGCAGAATCCTGACTAATTCAATAGTTAAAATTAAAAAGATAAATGCTAAGTGTTGGCAAGAATATATAGCAAATTTTTATACATTGGGTAGGAGTATAAAATGGCACAACCTCTTTGGAAAACAATTTGACAGTTATTTATGAAGTTAAACACTGCTGTGGATTGAATATTTCCCCCTAAAACTCATTGAAGTTTAAATTGTGTATCCCAAAATTCCAGGTATTGGAAACTTGACCCCCACTTTAACAGTGTTGAGAGAGTGGGAAATCTTATGATGATGATTTAAAGGTGGGGCCTTGGAGAGGTGATTGGATTGTAAGGGCCATGCCCTAGTTCATGGGCGTGGTCCTGAGGGTTTTAAAAGGAGAGCACGTGAGAGTCTCTCTCTCTCTCTTTGCTCTGCCATTTTCTGCCATGTGAGACTCCTGCATATGCTATAAAACCACCACCAAAGAAGAACATCACCAGATGTGTTCCCTGGACTTTGGACTTTCCAACCTCTGAAACTATAAGCAATAAATTTCTTTTTCTTATTTCATTTTCTTAAAGTTACTCAGTTCCATGTATTTTGTTATAAGCAACAGAAATGGCCTAATACAAACATACACGTAATTTATGACTCAGTGATTCTAATACTTAGTGTGTGCCCAAGGTAAATGAAAATATATGTCCACAGAACTGCATACAAATATTCATAGTTTTATTCATAATAAAACCAAATTAGAAACAACCCAAATGCTTATCAATAGGTGAGTAATCAAATAGTGATATATACCTATAATGGAATACTACTCTGCAATGAAAAGAAGCAAACTACACAGAACAAAATAAATAAATTTCAACTACATCATGGTAAGCAGAAGAAGCCAAGCACAGAACTACATCTTTGATTCATACAGAATGGTCAAGGAAGGATTGACTGAAAAGGGCGGTGGTTATGTGGGTATATATGTTGTCAAAACTCATCAGACTGTGCAAATGTTTGGCATTTATTTTATGTATATTGTACCTGAATAAAGTTAATTAAAAAAATCCCAAAAAAAGTTTTGGATTTTATAATATTATCACATTGCATTTCATCTCTTTAGTTTTTGTTTTAGAAAACATTTGTTTCATCAGTGCTGGAAACTAATCCCAATTTTTGTTATTTATGCCTATAGTAATGAGAAATTGTACTGAATTAGTGTGAAAAAACTTTCTTAAATGCCTTTTTGTATTACATATCAAAGCAATGATATTTATTGTACCATAATTGAGGCTTCAATTACACCACATGCAGAAAAACACTTCCTAGCTATATCATCAATTCTAATAACAATTTAAAAGTTTGCTGATACATACAGACATTGTGATCTATTCTCACGGATGTAAAGGCTAAATAGCAGTCATGCCACAAATCATACTTCAAAGGTTTTAAATTAGTTTTATTTTCCAAGAGGCACAATTTTAGGTTTATATAATTTAGTAAATAAAATAGTCTCTAAGAAAACACTTTATGAATTTTTCCAAAGCAAAATTAGACAATCAGCCAGGAGCATAATTCCGTGAACAACAATAATTTTTGTGAGTCCCCAAAAGAGAAAACTTGTGGTCAGAAAATAATCTTCAACTGTAGAATGAATAAAAAGTGATAAAAAAAATTCATGATGTCCTGATAGATATCCATTTTTAAAAAGTTCTTTTAAACCATTATACTTAGTATGATATAGTTTTATCCTCACACACACATGTATATAAATGAATAGCCAGTTCACACATATATAAAAATGAATACCTGAAACAAATTTTATGAATCAACTTTTTCTCTTTATGCAATGAACTCTGATAATTTGTTTCTTTGAGGTAAAGATGCTGCTTGGTCTGAAGTTTGATAAACACTGCTCTTGTTTAGGAGAGATTATTTGCAATTTCTTTAGAAGGCAAACCAGAGGAAATAGCAGCAGGAGAGAATTCAAGGGAAGAGAAGGAAGACATTTAGAATGTAAATAATAAATGTTAGACCCTGGAACTGATGGTCAGGGAGTATTCCAAGTGCCTTTATTATTTTTTTCTTTGTATGGCTGTAGTGGATTGAATTATGTTCCCCCAAAACCCATTGTGTCTCCCAAGTTTTATGTGTTAGAAACTTAGCCTCCACTGTGACTGTTAAGTGGGTAGGAAATCCTATTATGGTAATTGAAAGGTGGAGCCTTGAAGAGGTGATTGGATTGTAGGACCGTGCAGGAGTGAATGGATTAAAAATGGTGGTCAGGGGCATGGTTCTGAGGGCTTTAAAAGAAGAGAGTGTCTATCTCTCCCTCTCTCTGCTCCACCATTTTCACAATGTGATAACCTGCCATCATTATCACCACAACCAAGATCTTCGCCAGCTGTGTCCCTTGGACTTTGGACTTCCTAGCCTCAGAAACTATAAGCAATAAATTTCATTTTCTTTACAAATAACCCAGTTCCAAGTATTTTGTTATAAGCAACAGAAATGCACAGTGGCAGTGGCATAGTTTATTTAACCTAACACTATTTTTTTTAATTGAAACAATTGATTGTTCATATTTGTGGGGTACAGCATTGAATATCAATATGTGTGTACAATGTGTGATGCTCAAATCAGCATAATTATTATATTTATCATTACACAATGTAATCATTTTTGTGGCCCTTTACCAATTTCTCACTAACTCCTCTTTTCCTCCCCTTTCCCACCTCTGGTGTCCTCAATTCTGTTCTTTCCTTTTGAAAGTTCAGTGAAATATTGTGATTATTGTATCTTCCTTTATTTCTTTGATCCCACTTATGAGTGAGGGCATGCAATATTTCTTTTTCTATGCCTGACTTATTTCACTTAACATGATTTTCTCTAAGTTCATCCATGTTGCTACGAATGACAGAATTCCATTCTTTTTTATGGCAGAGTAGTATTCCATTGTGTAAATATACTACATTTTCCTTATCCAGTTGTCCACTGATGGACATTTAAGTTGGTTCCAACTCTTAGCTTTTGTAAATAGAGTTGTGATAAACATGGGAGTGCAGGTATCCTTTCGACATGATGATTTCCATTCCTTTGGGTATACATCCACCAACTGGATTGCTAGATTGTATGGCAGTTCTATCTGTAGTTGTTTGAGGAAATTCCATACTGTTTTCCATTATGGCTTCACTAATTTACAGTTACACCAATGGTGTAGGAGGGTTCCCCTTTCTCTGCATCCTTGCCAGCATTTGTTATTTTGTCTTTTTGATAATGGCCAGTCTAACTAGTGTGAGATGATATCTAAATGTGATTTTGATTTGCATTTCCATGATGCTTAGTGGTGTTGAGCTTTTCTTCATGTATCTGTTGGCTATTTGTATATCTTCTTTTGAGAAATACCTGTTGAACTCCCTTGTCCATTTTTTAATCAGGTTACTTGTTTTTTTACTAAGTTGTTTGTGTTCCTTGTATAGTCTGGATATTAATCCCTTGTCAGATTCATAGTTTGCAAATATTTTCTCGCATCCTGTATGTTGTCTTTTTGCTCTGATAATTGTTTCTTTTGCTTGGCAGAAGCTTTCAGTTTGATATCATCCCATTTGTTTATTTTTTATTTTGTTGCCTGAGCTTTTGGGGTCTTATTTGTAAAGTCTTTGCCCAGTCCTATTTCCTGAAGTGTTTCTCCTATATTTTCTTCTAGGAGTTTTATAGTTTTCAGATCTTATATTTCAGTCTTTAATCCATTTTGAGTTGATTTTTATGTATGGTGAGAGAGCTGGATCTAGTTTCATTCTTCCACATATGGATATCCAGTTTTCCCAGCACCATTTGTTGAAGAAGCAGTCTTTTCCCCCATGCATGTTCTTGATGCCTTTGTTAAAGATTAGTTGGCTTCAGTATGTGGGTTGTTTCATTAGTCAACTCTACTTTGTTTCATTAGTCTGAGTGTCTGTTTTATTACCAGTACCATGCTGTTTTGGTTACTACAGCTTGTAGTATAAATTGAAATTAGTTAGTGTTATGCCTCTGGCTTTATTTTTTTTGCTCAGGATTGCTTTGTTTATTCTGGGTTTTTTGTTTTTCCACTTGAATGTTAGGATTTTTTTCTATTTCTGTGAAGAATATCATTTGTATATTGACGGGGATCATGTTGAATGTGTAGATTGCTTTGGGTAGTATGGACATTTTAACAATGTTAATTCCTCCAATCTAAGAGCATGGAATGTCTTTCCATCTTTTTGTGTTCTCTTCAATTTTTTTCAGCAGTGATTAGTAGTTCTCATTGTAGAGATCTTTCACCTCCTTTGGTAAATTTATTCTTAGGTTTTTTTTTTTTTTTGATGACTATTAAAATAGGCTTGCTTTCTTGATTTCTTTTTCTGTTAGTTTGTTATTGGAGTATAAAAATGCCACTGATTTTTGCATGTTGCATTTGTATCCTGTTTTATTGAAATTGTTTATCAACTCTAGAATTTTTTTGGGAGATTCTCTAGGTTTTTCTATATATAGGATCATGTGATTGGAAAACAGGGATACTTTGACTTCATGTTTTCCAATCTGAATGCCCTTTATTTCTTTCTCTTGCCTGATTGCTCTAGCTTGTACTTCTAATATTATGTTAAATAGAAATGATGAGAGTGGGAATCCTTGTCTTATTCCTGTTCTTAAAGGAAAAGCTGAAAGCTTTTCATTCAGGATGATATTGGCAGTGAGTTTGTTGTATATGGCTTTTATTGTAATGAGATACTTTCCTTCTCTTCTTAATTTGCTGAAATTCTTTATCATGAAGGGAAGTTTAATTTTGTCAGATGGTTTTTCAGCATTTATTGAGATAATTATATGTTTTTTTTCCTTCATTTTGTTGATGTGGTGTATCACATTTTTTGAGTTGCATATGTTGAACCATCCTTGCATTACTGGGATGGATTCCACTTGATCATGGTGTATAATTTTTTTGATGTGTTGGTGTATTCTGATTGCTAATATTTTGTTGAGGATTTTTCTGTCTATGTTTATCAGAGTTATTGGCCTGACTCAGGATCGCGCTGTGTCCCGACACGGGTGCTCCATTCCCGCCGCCATTTTCCCTCCTTTCCCAGAGTTATTGGCCTGTAGTTTTCTTTTTTTGTTGTATCTTTGTCTTGTTTTGGTGTCAGAGTGATGCTAGCTTCATAGAATGAGTTTGGGGGAATGGCTTCTCTTTCACATAGGTATTGATTCCTTTGTAAAGATTTGGTAGAATTCAACAGTGAAGCCATTCAGTCCTGGGCTTTTCTGATTTGGAGACTGTTTATTACTGATTCAATCTGATTGCTTGTTATTGGTCTGTTCAGGTTTTCTATTTCTTCTTGGTTCAGTCTTGGTAGCTCATGTGTATCCAGAAATTTATCCATTTCCTCCAGGTTTTCAAATTTATTAGAATATAGTTGTTTATAGTAGTCTCTAGTGATTCTTTGTATTCCTATGGCATTGGTCGTAATGTCTCCTTTTTCATTTCTAATTTTTGCTTTTTGGGTCTTCTCTCTTCTTTTTTTTGTTAAACTAGCTAATGGTATATCTGTTTTGTTTATCTTCACAAAAAAACAACTTTTTGTTTCATTAATCTTTTGTATCTTCTGTTGGGTCTCTGTTTAATTTAGTTCTGCTCTGATTTTACTTCTGTCTACTAATTTTGGAATTGGCTTGTTCCTATTTTTCTAATTCTTTGACGTGAAGCATTTATTGTTTGTTTGAAATCTTTTCATTCTTTTGATGTAAGTATTTATTGTGATAAACCTCCCTTTTGCAGTATCCTACAGGTTTTGGTATGGTGTGTTTTCATTTTCATTAGTTTCATGCAACTTTTTGATTTCCTGTTTCATTGCTTCTTGGACCCATATGTTGTTCTGGAGCATGTTGTTTAGTTTCCATGTATTTGTTTGGTTTCCAGAGTTTCTCTTGTTACTGATATCTAGTTTTAGTCCATTATGTTCTATAAAGATACCTGAAATTATTTCAATTTTTGTAAATTTGTTGAGGCTTGATTTGTGACCTAACAAGGTCTATCCTGTAGAACATTCCACGTGCTAATGAGAGGAATGTATCTTCTGTAGTCATTGGGTGAAATGTTCTATAGATATCCATGAGGCCCAATTGAACTAAAGTGTAGTTTAAATCTTGTCTTCTCCGTTATTTGTTGCCTAGCTGATTTATCCAATGCTGAGAGAGGGGTATTCAGGTCCCCAACTATTATTGTATTGGCATCTATCTCTTTCTTTAGATCTAACAGTATTTGCTTTATATATCAAGGTGATCTGGTGTTGAGTGCATATGTATTTATGATTGTTATGTCTTCTTGATAGATAGGTCCTTTTATCATTATTTAGTGGCCCTCTTTGTCTCTTTTTATGGTTTTTAGTTTAAAGTCTATTTTATCAAGTTTGAGAATAACTACTCCTGCTTGTTTTTTGTTTCCATTGGCACAGTATATCTTTTTATATTCCTTCACTATTAGTCTGTGCATGTCTTTGTGGATGAGGTGAGTATCTTGAAGACAGCATATAGTTGGGCCTAGTTTTTTAACTTAATCAGTCAGTCTGTGTCTTTTGAATGGGGAGTTTAATCCATTTACATTTAGGGTTGTTATTGAGAGGTATTGCCTTACTCCTAGCATTTTATTGACTTTTGTTTGGATATTTTCAATACCGTTCATTCCTTTCATCTCCTTTCATTGTTTGTCTTTGATGTTTGTTGGTTTTTGAGGTGGTAGGAGTTAATTTCTTTCGCTTTCTCATTTGCATTTTTGTTTTACCAGTGGATTTTGTTCTTTCTTGTGTGTTCATGGTAGTGATTATTATTTTTCAGATTCCAGATGCAGGACTCCTTTGAGGATTTCTTGTATGACTGGTTGTATGGAAGTGAACTCCTGCAGTTTTTGTCTGGGAAATACATTATTTCTCCCTCATTTCTGAAGAGTAGCCTTGGTAGGTATAGTTCTTGGCTGGCAGGTTTTTTTTTTTTCTTTTAGCATTTTGAATATATCATCTTGTAGAGTTTCTGTTGAGAAGTCTGCTGTTAGTCTGATGGGGAACCCCATATAGGTGTCTTGATACTTTTCTTTTTCTGCTTTTAGGATTCTCTCTTTGAGCTTTGCCAGTTTGACTCTAATGTGTCTCTGAGAACATCTTTTGGATTGAATCTGTTTGTGGGTCTTTGATCCTCCTGGATCTAAAGGTCTGTGTCTCCCCATACACCTGGGAAGTTTTCCATTATTATTTAATTGAATAGGGTTTCAATTCCTTTCCTTTCTCCTCTCCTTCTGGAACACCCATTATTTGGATGTTTGAGTACTTAAGGTTATCTGCTAGCTCTCTTACAATTTCTTCATTTAAATATTTTTTTTCCTTTTTTTGTTCACCTGAGTTATTTCAAAAAGACCATCTTTGAGATTAGAAATTCTTTCTTCTGCTTGCTGTAACCTTCTGCTTAAGCTCTCAGCTGTGTTTATTTTGTTGAATGATTCCTTCAGTTCCAGGAATCCTGCTACATTCTTTTTTTAAGGTATTAATGTCTTTCTAAATTTCCTCCTTCATATCCTGGATTTTTTTCCCTCTTTTCATTGTGTTGACTGAGTCTTCCCATATCTCATTGAACTTCCTTAAGATTGTTGCTAGGAGTTCCTTTTCAGTCATTTCAAGGGTTTCCTGCTGTGTGGGGTATGGTACTTGAGAATTACTGTATTCCTTGGTGGTGTCATATTTTCTTGTTATTTATTTATTTATTAATTTTTTATTTTTAGTGTCTCTATGTTTGCCCATCTGGTAGAGCAGTTGCTTCTTCTATTACTCTGGAGTAGGCTGTGAGGAGAAAGACTTCCTCTTTCTTTTCCTGGTTCCGCTGGTGAATCTCCTTGTGTCAGTGAAATCAAGTGGGCCACAGGCTACCTTCATGATGGCCTTGGCTGCTGCTGTGGTGATGAGCTGCCTTATGGTGGCGGTAGTTATCATGGTGGCTGTGGTGAATGTTCTTGACTAACAGCATTTAGCTGTTAATGTTAATGTTGTCAGACTAACAGCAGACTTCTCAACAGAAACACCTGTGCAGAAATGGTGTTTGCCACATGCTCCTGCCTCTGTCAAGCTGGGGAGGCTGCCTGCGGCTCCTGCTGAGGTCCCTGGGCATGCTTCTGACTTCTCCAAGAATCTTTGGAAGGATGATTAACAACTTGTCTAGGATAACTTTCAATTATAGACTTATCCCAAAATGGTAGATAAACCAAATGGTCTTCTGAGTTACTTACAGTACCAAAAAATATTCTGGACCTTCCATTTATTTAGTGACTCATGGTGAATAGACAATTCTGCTTTTTAATTATTTCCTAATGGTTGCAGTCATAATTGGTTTTGTTGTTTCAGGATTTTATCTGCCCTAGAATGTATTCATTTTATCTTTGATAATATAATTTGATATAACTATCACAGTATGAATATTTACTTTCAAACAAGAGTTTTAAAACATATTCAGAAATTCTGTTTAAGTATAAGATACATAACTATTGGTCATTAATATTAAAATTAAAAGGGTAAAAGAATAGGATTTTTATCTAAATAATTATATATAATATTTTATCCAGTAAGTAAAAGTGTATTAGAAGTCATAGTTTAATTTTCATCTTGATTATTGATTTTTAAGGATATTTTGACCATGTCCTACATTGCATCTCTACTTTCTTTCCTCTTTTATGTTGACACTTTTAGTGTCCTTGGTAGCCCTGCCTATAAATCTATTATAAACTGCTTAGGAACCATTAATAACTATTTTGATATTCTAAACCATACTTGTGCCAAAACATTGTTTAATAAGCTAATTGTGACTTTTCCCAATAGTACATTATTATCTTTTGATATAACACATTTCCAGAAGATAAATATCCCTAACTTGCCACCTATTTGGACATGAATTGGTTATTAGAAAGTAATAGTCTTTTTGGTCCAGTGCTAATAGTTGTTATAATAATGTTATGAATCAGAGCCTGTGTAGTAAATTTTGTCCCTGTTTTACTTAGCCATAAAATTGATAAGGATTAAATACAAGGGCATTCCAAACAAGTGAGGTTCCTCTCATAAAACTAAAGTGACAACTTAAAGAATAGCACAGACCTTCAAATTAATCATGCAAAGTGAGACAGTATAATCATTATGTCCTATGAATGTTTTAGAGGTGAAATCAGAACAATGGAAGTCAGGTGGTAAATGTTCTAGGCCAGCTGCATTATTATTTTCATGTACACTGTTGTCTAGCCTTTTCCCTCTCTGAAAAAACTCAGTTCTACTTTTAAAAATTTTTAAATAATTTTTATTTATTGTTTGGTGACTGGGCAGAATGGGGATCCAAACCCTTGACCTTGGTGTTACCAACACCACATTCTACCTAACTGAGCTAACCAGCCTCCTTCATTTTTAAAGAAAAGATTATGCATGGGTGTTGGGAAAATAGAATAGTTTAATCAGGTCCCCTCACCTTAGGTCCAGTTGGGTGTGGTGCAGCACATTCTTTGTAAACAAATTGTGTGTGTGTGTGTGTGTGTGTGTGTATGTGTGTGTGTGTGGAGTTAGTGCACATGCAGTGCCAATGTATCTTTTTAGTTTTGTTGCTATTCTGGTGTGTTCTAGAGTTGTGTGGAGCAGTGGCCCTGAACTGCTGGATGGCAGAGAGCTCACATCTAAAAATAGAGCATGTTTACTTTTCAGGCAGCTGCTCAGTTTTTCTTTGGACTTTGCTGGTAGCAGTTGAGTTTCTGAGTTCTCTTTGGACTGCCTAGCTCCTAGACATATGAGTGCAGAAATAAAGACTACTCCTTCTTCAACCAAGACTCCAAGGACCTTTTTTCCAGTTACCTAGCTTGTAGACCTGTGTGTGAAGGATTTGTTACCCAGTCTGGACAATAGGCATGAGGGGTCTGCGAGTTCTATACACAGCACTAGCTCTACAATGGGTGACTTGATATTTTTCTAATTATATAACTCTGGTTCTTAGTCCCTCCTTAGTATGTAAATAGTTGAAATAAATGAAGGAAATCTATTTCAAGGTTACTGTAGAGTTAGATGAATTTGTCCCTCCATATATTGAGTAGAAAGGCCTGTTCTTAAAACACAAAGGCTAAACAGACAATTCACCAAAGAAGATAAACAGATGCCAAATAAACATAACAAAAGATGCTCAACATCAAATGTTATTAAAGAATTGCAAATTAAAATAAAGAGATACCATTACATATTAAAACAAAGAGATACCACTACATATCTATTAGAAAGGCCCCAAATCAGAACAAGCAAATGCTTTTGAGGATGTGGAGCAACAGGAACTCTTGTGCATTGCTAGTGAAATGCAAAATGGTACAGCCACTTTTGAAGACAATTTGGCAGTTTCTTACTAATCTAAACATACTCATACCATATGATTCAGCAATTGCCCTCCTTGGTATTTACCCAAACGAGTTGAAAACGTATGTCTACACAAAAACCTGCACATGGATATTTATAGCAGCATTATTCATAATTGCCAAGACTTAGAAGCAATCAAGATGTCCTTCAGTAGGTAAATGGATAAATAAACTGTGGTAGATACAATGAAATATTACTCAGTACTAAAAAGAAATGAGCTATCAAACCATGAAAAGACACCGAAGAACCTTAAATGCATATTACTAAGGGAAAGAAGCCAATCTGAAAAGGTTACATAGTGTATGATTCCAACTATACGACAACCTGGAAAAGGCGAAACTATACAGACAGCAAAAAGATCAGTGTTGCAGAGAGTTAGTGGGGAGGGAGGCTTGAATAGGCAGAGCACAGGGAATTTTTAGGGCAGTGAAACTATTGTGTATGATACTATAATGATGGATAAATGTCATTATATATTTGTCAAAACCCATAGAAAGTACACTAAGAGTGAATTGTAATGTAAACTATAATCTTTGGATGATGATGATATGTCAATGTAAGTTCATTTATAACAAATGTATTACTCTGGGGGGTGGGGGTGAGGGGCAGGATGTTGATGGTTGGGGAGCCTGTATGTGTATGCATTTTGCTGTGAGCCTAAAACTACTTTAGAAAGATAGTCTATTTAAGAAAACACAAAGAAATCACATGGAATTATTTTAACAATTAAAAAAAAATATTTAAATTTCTACAGTCGAGTGGTGGCCTGCTTGGGAAGTCCTAAGGTTGGGAACCCCATGAATAGTGTCCAATCTTTGTATGCTGAAGGGGCTCTTGATGTATGACAAGAAGTGGAGGTGCGCAGTCTTGCAACTAACAAAGACTGTGTGTGGGGTTGTTTGATCAAATGTCCATGGATAGATTTGGTTCAAATACCTCATATTTGGAATGACTTACTCTCTCTTCCACATGCAACCTTCCCTGGCTTATAATAAGCATAGAGTCCTGCACTGGCTTGTCCATAGACTAGTGAAGTTTGTCCCTATCTTGAGAGGACTTGAACACAATTTGATAGACTGTTACCAGTTGAGGAAGATTACCCTACACCTATCCCACGAGCAGTCAACTCTTCATTTATTTAACAAATACATATTTAGCTATTCCTAGCTTTTGAAGAGGGAATTTGATAAATTCTTCAAGGCAATTAAAAGGCCCAGGGCCCATGTGAAACTGTGGCTGTACCTGGGACATCTTCCCTGGGCTGTCCTGATGGGCTTGGGCTGGGGCCTTAGAAATACAGCTTCTACAAATACATCCCCCTTTTCAGACTTAAAAATAAGAATAGTTAAATACAAGTAACAAGCCAGCAATTTTAAGAATGAATTAATGAATGCTACTTAATTGACTTCTTGTTAGAAAAATAAAACTCCTTGGCATGCTACTAAAGGTAGGTCAGTAATGTTACCTTGGAATAACAGTGCCATGTGTTGATACTCTATCACAGAGGCCCAGGATATCAATTTATTAAAGTATGATAATTCTGATTTAAAATGAGCAAAATGTTACTCTACAAGAAGCAAGTTTATGTAGTGGGGTTGAAATTTATACACAATGTACGTGGTCAATAAAAGTTATCTTTATTTTCTAGGGACCCCAAACTTTTCTGATGGGGGAGAGAACAAACTTAATCTTACCAAATAAAGGTAGGTTCAGGTTTGATATGGTCTGTTTAGTGTTATCAAAGTGTATTACAGGCAATAGTCAAGTCAAAGTACAAATATGATATCAGGGTTATTATTCTACTCTCTCCAGGTACCTCTTCCCATGAAGACTGTGCAGTGAGAAATTGATGGGACCTTACTGTGGAGGGCTGGGAGTATGTCCTCCCTGATTTTTGTGGTATGGTTAGTCTGGGCTGACCTTGGGTGCTGTGAACTGGTGTCCCCTTAGATGTGACTTGCTTTTTTTGTTTTTGGAATCACTTGGATAGCTGCTGCTGAAATCCATGATTGCTGCCATTTATTTTGGTCACAAAGTTTCTGTATTCTGGAGCCCCTTCCTATTGACCCCTAGTCTCAGATGGTCTGCTGTTCTCTCTGTATCTCCACCCAGTCCTCCACCCAGGAACTCCTAAGCCTCCTGCACAGCATTTACATGCACTGTGGGCTCAGGAGGGTATTTTATCTACTGTTTTAGTCAGGGTTTCTCAAGAAAAACAAAATTAATAGGATATGTGTATATATAAAAAAATAAAAAAAGATTTGTAAGGAATCTACTCACATGATGTGGGGACTGGCAAGTTGCAATTTGTGAGGCTGGCCAGCAGACTGGAGACCCAGGGAAGAGTTAATGTTATAGTCCTGAGTCTGAAGAGAGCAGAGAGGCAAAATTCCTTCCTCTTTAAAGGACCTCAGTCTTATATCTTATGGCCTTCCACTGATTGGCCCACCCATATTATAGAAGGTATTTTGCTTTACTCAAAGTCTACTGATCTAAATGTGACTCATGTCTAAAAAATACTTTCATAGCAATGTCTATACTGATGTTTGATCGAACAACTGGACACCATAGCTTAGCCAAATTGACACATAATATTAACCATAATATGTATCTAGAATAGCTACTTCTATCAGACTTCGCTGCCCTACTGCTGACTTCCTGTGCCGAACAAGGTGATTGAGAATGGCACAAGTTGTTTGCTGTTAAATTCTCTCTGAAACCTATCTAGGGCTACGTTAGAATTCTTATACTCCAGTACACTTGTTCTCTTTGGTTGAGACCCTGGGAATTAGATAGAATAGATCCCTCCTCTAGGACCTAAATAACCCTTATATTATCTTGTCCTGTCTGAATCCTTATTCTTAGCATTTCAGAATGTCACCTATTTTTTCCTTCACAATAGAAACTTCCTTTATACTATATTTTTCATTATTTCTACACCATAACGCTTCGATCTGAGTCAGCCAGGCTTGGCTCTTAATATGTAAAGCAATAGTTTTGAAATGTAGAAAACCTGTTTCTTAACAAAGTTAGGGTAAGAGAAAATTTGGCTTCACTTTTTTACTTTGGGAGTCAAAAAGCAGAATATATTAATTCTGTATTCTATAAAAGTCCCAATTCTTTGGACAATAGGTTAAAAAAAGATCACACACAATAAAGTTAGCAAAAACAACAATAATAACAACAACACTTTAATCTGTTTAAAAATACATTTTCCCTGTTGCACAGCAATTATGCACTAGATTCTTAGAGATTCAAAGAGAGTTTTATAGGGTAGTTGAAGACCTTTTGTAAGAAGATAAATAGCAATATAAGGAAGTATAAACTCAGTGACAAATAGTATAAACAGTAGTTCAGAGGAGGAAGCAATTAAAAAAACACATTATTTCCTGCCCTCTTACAAAAAACTATGAAACTATGAGTGATCTTTGGCTTCAGCTCTTCAGCGGAGATGGGCCTGAAATGCATCTGAGATCCTCACCTGAATAATAAAATAATTGTTAGAAAAATTTCATATTGTTTCTCATTCTAATTCATGGTACATATAAGAAGATATTCATGTCTGTTTAATCATCACTTTTGGAAACTTAACTTATTCATTTATGATATTTAATGCAATTTTTACAATCTGAGTGATAACAAAAAAATCTGCTCTGACCAGGTCAGCTAAATTGTAGTGCCTTGGGAGATCTGGGATGAGTCAGTAGTCACGTCCACATGTGCTGGAAAATGTTATCTTAAGACCATTGTTACTTAGAGACAGACATCATGGCACCAGAAAGTCATAAAATAACCTTGCACGCTTCTTGTAATCCTTATCCTAGATCCCTGCATGTAGGATGTAATCTAGTAATAATCCCAAATCTATATGTCATGTACAACGAATAAAAAAACTGATGAAGGGATTAGTTGGGGTTGACTCTTTCGCACCGTCATTTGATTCTTCCCCCTTCTTGTAGTTATAAATTGCTATACTCTGCTGGTGCTCTTTGGAGAGCATTTTTTGGGATGACCTGACCTATGTGTTTCCTGATTACAGTTGTCATATTGGGTCAATAAGTCTTATACCTTGTATGTTTGGCCTCAGTTTCTTTTAGGTCAATGTGGCTATAATCCCTCCCTCCTACAAATATATATATATCTGAGTCTCCTCTTCAGCCAAATAAGCCTGTTGTTTGTATTCTTTGTATGTCCTACAGTTTTGAGCACAGGTAGGCATGTAGTAGGTGTTCAATGAATCTTTCTTGGATGGAATTCTGTGGGAAAAAAGTATGTTACTTAGTATTGCAAAAATTATTCTACATCTTTCTTTTTTCTTCAACACTGAATCCTCAACATTGTTTATCTTATCCAGATTGACTAGCTGGTAAGAAATATGGATATGGGAGGAAAAGTGTGAAATCTGCAGTTTATAGAAGTTTGTGTGATTTAGAATTTTTAAATAGTGAGGTGGTGTGATATTGTCAAATACATGTTTGGTCTTCTTCCTGTCTACTGGCATACAACTCCTAAAATCCTCGGAGTCTCCAAAGTGATAACCGTTTTTTTGGTATGCTAATAAATCGGCTGATGGCTGACAACTATTACATAGCTTCAGGATGGGGACTGATCACCAGAAAGACCAAGGCAGGATTAGAGGGTTAAGACTTTCAGCCCCACCCCTCCTACCTCCTTGTAGGGGAGAAGTGCTGAACGTTAAGTTGATCAACAGTGACTGAGATTTAATCAATCATGTCTATGTAACGAAGCTTCCATACAAACCCAGAAGGACTGGGTTCAGAGAGCTTCTGGATAGTGGAGCATGTGGAGGTTCCTGGAGGATGGTGCCCCTGGGCATGGCATCTAAGCTCCACACTCCTCCCCCCATACCTCACCCTATTCCTCTTTGCATCTGGATCCTTTGTAATATCCTTTATAATAAACTGGCAAACTTAAGTAAGTGTTTCCCTGAGTTCTGTGAGCACTTCTATCAAACTAATCAAACCCAGAGAGGGAGACATGGGAACCCCAATTATAGCCAGTCAGTCAGAGCACAGGTAAAATAACCTGGGGCTTGTGATTGGCATCAGAAATGGGGGTCGTGTTGTGGAACTGAATCCTCACTCTGTGTCAGAATTGAATTGAATCAGAGGACACCCAGCTGGTGTCCACTGCAGAATTCATTGATTGCTTGGTGTGTGGAGAAAAGCCCCCACAGATCTGGTCACAGAAGTCTTCTGTGTTGATTATTATTTTGTTAGAACACAGGAAAAACTGTTTATTCTTCTCAGATGGTGCTATAGATTGGATGCTCCCCTCAAACTCACTGAAGCTTAAATCCCACTGTGACTGTTGAGGATGGGAAATCTTATTATGGTAATTGAAAGGTGGGTCCTTGAAGATGTGATTAGGTTCTAGGACCATGCGGTGGTAAATGGATTAAAATGGTCAGGAGCATAGTTCTGGGGGCTTTAAAAGAAGAGCACATGAGAAGTTCTCTCTCTCTGCTCTGCCATTTTCTGCCATGTGAGACCCCTGGATCACTGTCACCACCACCAAGACCCTCACCAGATATATTCCCTGGATTGGCCTTCCCAGCCTCTGAAACTGTGAGCAATAAATTTTGTTTTAGTATAAATCACCCCGTTCCAGGTATTTTGTTATAAGCAACAGGAACAGACTAATACAGATGGCAAAGTGCCTTTCTATGTTTAAAAATTGTGAACTTAGAACTTGTCATGTGATCAACAAATTACGAAGCCTGATCATATAGAAATAAAATATAGTGCTGAATCAAATACATGTATAGAGCTAATCTAACATTTATCTCATTTTAAGTAGCATCGGGCTAAGATACATATTAGGTAACTGTAAATAGTTACAACAAAAACCAAAAACCCTGTTAAAGTGATTTTTAAGCAGCCAAGTTAAGCATTTCTGGGACAGAGGGTGGAAAAGATGACCTTGGGGCGGCTGAGAGGGAGATAAACTGTTCTTTCATGAGCAGGTGCACAGTGCCCTTTTGTTGTCTTGATTGTGGGTTAGTTCATTAGCCTCCCGAGGTGATCTCATGGCTCGTAGGATATGAGAAGTAGTTCTTTCCAAAAGGCCAGTAGCTTTCCTTAAATGAGTCTATTAAATTTCTGTACTTCCACATACTCGGCAGCACCAGAGCCTGAGTATTTAGATTCTCTCTTCCTACAGAAGAGAGCAGCTACCACCACGTGAGTGATAAGGCTGTTCTGCTAATACAGCCACGAACGTATTAGCAGAGATTGGCCTGTTTGTTCTGTAATCATTCGTCAGTCTGAACGCTGCCCCACTTCCCTTCATCTGCCGCTGGTGTTGCTCTTGCCCCGAAGCTCACCATTCATTATATTCCTTTTTCTTTTCCTCTCTGAGGAATCCCATTGCTGGTTGCTCCCATCAGTACATTTATGTAAAATTCTTCTGAAATATTACAGGAAAGGGAGCTGATGACATCTATGTCTTGTTGGCATGAATTTCTATCCGTTTCACTCCTCATGTCAGGAAATACTGTGTATGAGGCCCATCCGAAATAACTGCTCAGACAGTGTGGTTTCCGAGAACAGCAACAACAACTTTTCTTGCTAATCCCCACAAAAACAGAAAATGATATTCTGGGCAAAAACACCTCTACTTGGCTGATTTCTTGACATCCTCATACCCTTTTAATTTCCAGAAAATCCTTCTTTAAGGGAAGGTGGGATGATCAAAAATGTCACTCAGAAAATGCAATTAATGATTTTCCTGCCTCAGCAGCTTTAAAATTACACACTAGCCTGAACTCGTTTTCTCAGCATATCTTACAAGCTTTCGGATCCTCTTGACCAATCCATATTTTTATAGTGCTGGAGTCTCTACAATAGGATAGTCCTAAATGGGTTTACTTAAGACAATCTTATTTTGCTTCTGATGCCTTCCTGAGGTTATCTCCTTATGGATACACATCCATCAAAGTTTTTACTGTGATATTTCCTGTGAAATTACAGCCCTCAGCACATAGCTTTAGGTTGGTTCTGATCAGTGCACTAAAACTGTAAGAAAGATAACTGAAAAAAAAAAAATGGAGTTCACAGTCTTCTTTTTATATAAACATAATAGGATAAAATTACCTGCAGGGCCATTTTTATCCGGTATTCTCCCACTGTGTCAAATTCAGCTATATTGGACATGGAAGACGAAAGGTGTAAAATGGTGACCATTTTTCTAAAAGCCATTTCTCTGGGTATCTCAGTGGTAGTCTCCAAGGTATATAGCAATCCTTTTTTTTTTTTTTTTTTTTTTTTTTTTTTTTTTTTTTTTTTGACCACAAACGGATCACAACCCC
>NW_007726283.1:33571-83633 GCF_000696425.1 Galeopterus variegatus | reverse complement strand
CCCTTGGTGTTGCTCCCGCCCCTCGCTCAGCCAGTGAGCGGCCGGTCTGTATGTGGGATCCCACGTTTCCCAAGCAGCGCACGATAGCAGTGCACCACCGGGCCGGCCCCAGCAATCCTTTTTTTTTTGAAAGGTCATTTCTCTTCCCTTTTTAATCTAATATCCTAACGGGTCTTCATTTGTTCTATGATTGCAGGAAGTAGGGATGAAAGTTCTATGTGCTTCACCATATAAAGTAAATAATACTGTCTTATGTGTGTGTGTGTGTGTGTGTGTGTATAAATATACACATATACATGCATTATACCTTTATATATTAAAAGGTTTAAAGTACTTTTACTTATCTCCCTTTATATAATCTTCATAATAAATGGGGTGGGTGTTACAAGTATTTTACAATTGCTGAAGATCAAGAAGGTTAAGTGAGTCACTAAGAGTTGTGAAACTAAGCCTTTTGGTACCTTGTTTAGTATTTCTTTTTTCCCACAAAATCACTCCAATTCTCAGCATTGGGATAACTTACTTGTTTTAAAATAGGAGCTTTAGATGATGACTATGAAAATTCTTAAATGTACTTGGAATGGAACTTACTATCAGCCATGAATTCGTATGTGTAAGAATTTGCCAAGTTTTCACCAGAAAATTGAGATCAGAGGAGATGCAAACAAGTATGGCAAAGTTTTGATGTAAGAGAGAAGGTCCAAGAGTGCTTGGGGTGAGGCAGGTTTGGAGTGGAATTTCACATAGAGTTGATCACACAGAGATGTCCAAGCCTTACCCTGGTAGGAGAAGTTCCTTTGCTGTGCTCACAGGGAATTCATTTTGATTATTTTTTCAAAAGTAGCATTCATGTCTACAACATATAATGTTACATGTTATGTAATCATAATCTAAAATAACCAAATAATTATGTTCAAGTATCATAGTTTCCTTTATTCTTGTTAGGATTAATTTCTGTTATAAAAGTATGGAAGTTTCTCAAATAGGAATTTATTAACTGGTCAGCAACAATTTATAATATGTACTTAAGTTTCATAGTAATATTATAAAATAGATTGTTGTAAGTAAACCTTTCTCTCCACTTGCCACTATGATAATATAAAATTCTGTGCTGTCAGCTGTTTAAATGCTATTTAGAAAATTCATTTATGGCTGTTCTTTTGTGAAGGGAGTAGTAGTCATATTTTCTGAAAACACTTTTCAATATTATGTGGCTTTGGTTTAACTTTTGAGGGTTAGAGAATTAGAAAAAAATATCTAATGACTATAAATTAGTTTTCAGGGTTTCCTGTGTCCTTTTTATAGAGGTTTGACCAGTTTTCAGTGAGAAAAAAGCTTTCAGAATAAGAACAAAACAGAAATGCTCATATTTACCTTTTAAATATTAGAGTACAAAAATTATGATACCAGAAAAGTAGAGAAAATGCATTTGAGATAAAATAAAATGGCATTATGTCCTAAACAGGAAGATATCCTTATGTAGGCAGAAATATCCAAGTTATTTTAAAGAGTTCAAGATGCATTTTCTAAGGCTGACTTAGTGCCAGTATAATTAGAAACAGGTGCATATAAATTAGAAGAGAGAGAAGACTAATTGTTACTAATGAACTTCTTAAAGAAAAAACTTAATAAAATGCATAATTAAGCATTAACGGCCAAATGATGGGCAACTTTCTTTCACTTGCCTTAGATTTTGGCTTCAGGTGAAGTCTAATTTGTTACTACTACTCCTAAAAATGTCACTGCTCCTATACGTTTATAAAAACAAGCAAAACAAGTGACAACAGTTTTAAAATGCTGATTTTAATATGCATCAAAAAAGTGACAATTTATTTGACCGTGATAGAATAAAATATTGAGAACATTATATCCAGGATATAGTGTCAAACAACAATCAATTATAGGATTCCTGTGAGCAAAGAGGACATTCCTCTATTCTGGAGCTAAAAAGGCCTGTTCTTACGGGATTCAGATCTTTTGGGGTAGTTCATACATCAACCATAGCAGTGATTCTTAACCTTAATTTCACATTGAATTACCTGAGGAGCTTTAAAAAGTTCCCAGGCTCAGACTTCACCCAGACTAATTAATCCAAGAGTGCATTTGTAGGGGTGGGCTGGCGCCCAGGCTCAGGTCATCATTTAAAGCCCCTAGGGGTACTGAGTCCTGGGAAAGGCCATATGTAGAGTTTTCTAATGGATAATATGATATTGTGCACTCTTCTCTTTGCCAGGTATTTCTTTGCCCATTTCCTCCCTTAGAGTTACTTATCATTTACAGCCCAAGCCAGCTGCCACTTAGTTGGGAAGCTTTCCTAAGAATTAATCACTTGAACTTCTCTGTGCTGCCTCCACTGTAGTTTGCAAATATTTATTGTTGTCCTTAGCATACTCTTTCAGAATTTGTAAATTCTATGTCTTCTGTAAACTCTTTAAAAATTCACAAATTAGTGGAAAAGTACCCAAAATATGTTTGTTGAATTTTTTTTTTACTTTATTAAAATACTTTTATTTCACATGTATATTTTTAACTCCCCATCATCTCCATGTCTGACCATCACTACTACTATGTCTGATCATAACATTACATTACATACTTAAAACCAAGCAAATGGTGGAGTTCCATCGTAAGAACTAAACAGGCATTTTGGACAACACATTCTCGGTAATGGAGCCCAGACAAAATTTATCAAACACCGTAGGGAAATTTCTCACTCTGCACTATAAAAAAACAGCCATATATCAACTGTTACAGAAATGAAATAAGATGGAAAATTTTAACAAACTGTTTTAACTATTTTCTTAAAGAGAGTTTCTCCACCGCCAGAGATCTTGAATAGCCTCCTAGTCAGTCATCCAGAAGCAATTCTTCACATAATTAGTGAGCTTGGCTTCCACTTTGGAAAGAGAACCAACTTTTTCTCTACTTGCTTGCATTTTTGCTTTAATGTCTTCTACAGAACTAGGTCCTTTTGGTGTTTTAGGGTTTTTTCCTGTTTTTTTGAAGGATTCTTGAACTTTTGATCTTGGTGTTTTGAGTCTTTTCCATTCTGGTTTGATTTTTGTGCATTTTTGGCTACAGTATCTCATACAGATTTCTTCACTGGAGTTTTTTCTTCAGTTTCCTCCTCATCAAAATCGTTATTGTTGTCATTGTCATTGTCATCATCATCATCATTGTTGTCCTCATCATCTTCAGCAGCAGCAAGTTTCACCTTTTTCTGTGGAAGCTTGCTACCACTTCCAGGGGCAGGTCGCTTTCTAGACATCCTCCTGTTCATCTTCTGATTCTGCGTCTTCCTCCACAGCTACCAAGTGCTGTCCAATAATACACACAGGCCCCGAGCCACACTTCAATCATAAGATCACAGGTGATGTTATCTCTAAGCTCCCGAGGGAAACCGTAGGCTATCCAGACATTTTCAAAGTTGCCAGTGGTATTTTAATTGGACTGCCCTCATAATTCACTGCTTCTGCTTCAACAATGTGCAATTCATCCTTTGCACCAGTCCCTAAACTGACTGTTCTTAAAGATAACTGGTGCTCATTTTCATCATTATCCACCTTAAAGTGATAATGTTTGTTGGCCTTAGTTCACAAAAGAAAAGATAGTTCTGGGGCTTCAGGGAGCTCATGTCCATGTCTATCAAATCTTCCATGGGGTGGTGGCATGCACTTAGGTGGGAGAGAAGGCAGTTGCAGAGAAAAAACTACTGCTCTGAAGAACAGCTGTGCAGGACAGAATCACAGCAAGGACTGTTGCATTGTTTGATGGAGTATCCTTAGTGAATTCTGTCTCAGTGTCAAGATGATCTGATATATTCTTGTGATGGGTGTCTGTGTGTGTATACACACACACATACATATGTTCAGTAACTTTTCTTGGAGTTTGTACACATGAATTAAAAATTTATGCCATTTCTGTATTGGCAGAAGTAATGCAGATGTGATTTGAAAAAGTGAACTTGTTTGACTCAACCTTTATTTTTCAGATTCATGATACATTTTAGCAAGTTCTTAGCACCATTGAAACTTACAAGGAATGTTGTGATACCTTAAACCAATAATTTACCGCTTATTTTCTTGTGTGCTCTAATTTGCAGAGTAAATGGTACTTTTAAATTCATGTCAAAGAGGAAATATTAACCACAGATTTCTGCTTAAGTTTAAAAAAAGTGTACTTCATTTTTTTTTTCTGTTCTGGGCATACACATTTTCTCATGAGAGTTAAACCAATTTTGTGCTTAAGAGGGGGATGTGTTCAGAAAAGTACAAAGTTAACTTTAAAATCTTTGAGGGGAAATAGGAGTCATGGATTAAAAAAAAAAAGTCCCTTTAGATATAATAAACTACTTGCAAAATGATTAGAAAATTGTTTTTTAAATTAAAGAACCCCAGCCATCTGGAATAGAACAATGGTACATTCATGAAATAGAGTAGGTTTCTAAAACTCTTTGGAGTAATCTCCAAAATACACTAAAGACGCAGAAAAATGTGTATAGTATGTTTCTTCTTAGGCAATAAGTGTTGGCATATCTGTATTAAGTATGTATACATGTGTGTATTGCTAATATTTAAAAAATGCAAACATAAACCAAAAAATAAAAATGATTATCTATATGAACAGGGGGAAAACAGAGGGGAAGAGATAGTAATGAAAGCTAGACCTCTATCAGAGTGCCTTGTTTTATGCCTTTGGCTTGGGAACCATGTAAGTATTTAACGTAATTAAAAAACAAAGTTACTTTTTCAAAAACAACAAAGCAATCTGAAAAATACAATACAAACAAACTAATGAACCTAACTTTATATTATAGAAAACTATGCAAAGATTAATAATTTCCAGTGATTTTAAAACAGCATTTTGACCTCATATCACTAGTGAGGTATTTTGTAAAGACAAAAGGAGACACAAAGAAATATTAAACTGCATTCAATGCTATTGTGGCTGGTAATGTTGGAATTGCTTTTTAAAAACTATTACTAATAGATATATAGATAAATAGATAGGATAAAACAAATAGTAAGAACAAGCAAATGTTAGGAATCAGGATACTGAGTAAGAAAAAGAGGAAAATATCAAATAAAAGAAGTTAAATAAATGTCCTGTAATCATTAACTCGAATTAGAGGTGTATGAACTTATTTACTTTTCTCTATCTGAAAATATATGTTTTCCAGGTTTGTCCACAGTAAAGCCCTAGAAGCAATGACCAGACGGTCACAATGACTACTCTAGAATTCAGATAGAGGCTGCTAATTAATTGCCATTTCTTACCGAAAGGAACAACCTTCTTTAGAGAAATGACTGATTGCAGGCTGGGGCGGAAATTGTACAAGATGATCCTGGGGACATCTTGTCAGAACAGATAAGAGAAAGCTATCCAAGCGTACCAAGATGATGTTAAAATCGCATAGGAGCCAAACTGAAGGGCTCACACTGACTAAAGAGGGAGCAGAAGAATAATGACTGGGGTGAATGCAGTGAAACACTTACTGATACCAAAGGAAAAGCAAAGAAACATAAGAGCAAGAATAAGAAACCTGTTCGACACCTCTGGAAGTAGCTGGCACATCAACTCATTTTTTGAAAATTGATATGAGGAAGAATTCAAGCATTTACTCTGCCTTTTCTGTACAGACTGTCTTTCAGAATACCTAGTAGCTTATTAGAGAATTTCTTATTTATAGAAAAATCATTGCTATTAAATGCAGGGAGAATGCTAAATATTACCATTTTGCAAGCACTAATGAAGTAATGAATTGAAACAACCATCACAAATGGCTGCTAGAATCATTAAGTGAAAAGGTGACAGGCAACTCGATGACCAATGGATCACTCTTAATATCACCCAAAGTGTGGAAATTGAGGCATGTGCTTCCTAAGGTAAAACAATAATGAACACCTCCATCCATCTTTTCCTTGGCAAAAGAAAAAAATTAATTAGTAAAACACACCTCAATCAATAAGGCTGCTATATCTAACTCCAACTTTTAGGAAATACAGAGGAAAGAGGGTCACATTAAACACCATTAAAAAGATCCAATTAACTATATACAGAATGGGAAAAAATCTAAAGACAAAGGATCCAGTTTCTTCAACAAAGAGTGCTAAAAAAAAAAAAAAAAAAAAAAAAAAAAGGGACCCATTTTTTAAAAAAAAAAGGGAAAAAAAATGTAAAAAAAAGAGACCGTTTTTTTAAAAAAAAGGGGGAAAAAAAAAAAAAAAAAGGGACCCATTTTTTAAAAAAAAAAGGGAAAAAAAATGTAAAAAAAAGAGACCGTTTTTTTAAAAAAAAGGGGGAAAAAAAAAAAAAAAAAAAAAAAAAAAAAATGGGGGAGGAGGAAGGAATGTTATAGATTAAAAATACCTTGAGATTTGTCAGACAATTGGACCCTGATTTCTGATGTGTACCAAAACATTCAAAAGGACATTTTCCAGATAATCACATGTGAGCTGGTTACTAGTTGATAGTAAGAAATTATTGTAAATTTTTCTGGGTGTGGTAATGATTTTGTGATATGTTTTAGAAAGTTTTCTTTTTATATAGATACATACCGAGGTATTTGTGGGCAAAATGACGTGCTTTTTTGAATTTGCTTTAAAATATCTTTGGGGAAAAAAGGCAAAAGGATAAATAAATTAGAACAGTAGATTGTTAATAATTGTTGGAGATGGTTGGCTGGTATGTGCATAGGCATTAAGACGATTCTCTCTACTTTTTTTTAGTGTTTGAAGTTTCCATTATAAAAAGTTAAAATGTATAACACTCAGCATGATCAATTTGCATACTGTATGAAAGGATGAGAAATATATTTTAGACAGAAAGGAATAGGCCATCGGCAATATAATATCTTCTATTGTCTAGTTGGCTCTAATGTCATAGCAAAAACTTTGTCCCAGTTAAATGACTAAAATATTTTAATGAGAAATTATTACCATGCAATTATTTTATTAATAATGAGAGATATAAATTGGATTGAGCACTTTCTAAACACAAATTAAACCATAGCTCTTATCATTTAATGGAGTTGTACATAAGGTATCTGGACAAATTAACTATATGGTGGTGCTTGATGCTAACATCATAAATGAGAAATCCTTTCTTTCCTAAGGAAAGGTGCAGGTTATTGGCAGTTGGCTAGAATTTATTGACTTTGTATATGCTTATTTGGAAATGTTTCTGTATTCTTTATTTTTTTCTTTTTCTATTTTTCTTCAGAGCGTGACTAACCTCCAGTCCTGCACCTTTTTAGTGTTTAAATATGCATACATTGGATGAATGGAACAAGAAGCATATAAATGCTGCCCTATAGTTAAAATGCTCTCTCCTCTAAACATAGCACAACATTTTTCTCTCACTGTACTGTCTTGAAAACTCCTCTTTTTCAAAGAAAAATCAAAGTCACACAGAGGCTGCAAGATTTAGTATTGTTGTAATATGAGTGCATTTTTTTCAGTTCAGTAGGGTGGACAGTGCACATGGCCTCCTCCTCATGATGCTTTGGGAAGTGGCCCCATTACATAAATGGCAGAAGTTTAAGAGGCAGTTATTGATGATCTAAGGAAGTGTTTATGTAGTCCGTGTTGCTAATAACCTATTTCAGCAGACCCTGCTGACCCAGAAATGAATAATATTATCCAATAAGTTTTTGTGGCAGTAGTCCATGTGTATTTGGCTCCTTGGCTCCTTGGTTCCTGTGCTTCTATTTCTCCATTTCTGTTACTCTTGGGGAGGGCCTGAAGTTAGACTAGTGCCACAGGCATCTCCTATTAGCAGGATATACATACTATGGGTAAGTTGTTCTGTTATCTTGTAGAACAACTCTGATTAATCAGTAGTGGCTGTTTGAAGGTCCATTTTTGAGAATTCACATTTAGGTTCACTAAAAAAGAGTAACATGATTAACGATGTTTGCTCTGAGTATAGGATGGTTGTAGCAAATGTGTATTTTTGCCTTCCCTGGTTTATGTTGTTTTCTCTGCTTCCAGGTGCCTTCAACACTTTCATGATCTCATGATGACACATATGATCTGTGACCATAGATCAGTAGGCTGGAATTGCAAAGATGAATGAGGTTCTGGGTACTAAGAATTCATAAAGCCAACTCCAACAATGTCTTGTTTATAATTTTGAGCAAATTACTTTTTGAGTAACTGCTATGTATTTGAGAAAATATTTTTCTGGTAGTGACTTGAACTTCCTCCTCCTTGCAGTTTTTTAAAAAAATAATTAATTTTTTATTTGATACATGATAATTCTACATATTTATGGGGTACATGTGATAATTTGATACATGTATGCAATGTGTAATGATCAAATCAGTGTAATTGAGATATCCATCACCCCAAATGTTTATTGCTTCTTTTTGTTGGCAACATTCCAAACCTTCTCTTCCAATTATTTTGAAATATACAACAAATTATTGCTAGTTATAGTGACCCTACTGCGGTATCAAACACTAGAACTTATTCTTCCTATTTAACTGTATTTCTGTACCACTAAACAAACTTTCTTCTTTCTCTTCCACTCCCTTCCCAGCCTCTGGTAACCACTATTCTACTTTTTACTTCTCTGAGATGAACTTTTTTATCTCCCATGTATGATGGAGAACATTCAATATTTGTCCTTTTGTGCGGGCTTATTTTACTTAACCTAATGTCCTCCAGGCTCATCAATGTTGCTGGAAATGACAGAATTTCATCCTTTTTTATGGCTGAATAATATTCCATTCTGTATATACACCACATTTTCTTTTTCCATTTTCCCCTGATGGACATTTAGATTAATTCCATAACTTGTTTATTGTGAATAATGCTACAATGAACACAGGAGTACAGATATCTCTTCAGAATATTTATTTTCCTTTTTTTGGCTATAGGTACCCAGTAATGGGATTGCTGGATCATATGGTAGTTCTATTTTTAGTTTTTTGGGAATCTCTAGACTGTTTTTCATAATGGCCCTACTAATTTACATTTCCACCAACAGTGTACAAGAGTTCTCCTTTCTCTGCACCTTTGTCAACATTTGTCCTTTTTTATCTTTTTGATAAAAGTCATTTAACTGGGTTGAGATGGTATTTCATTGTGGTTTTGATTTGGATCTCCCTGATGATTGATGTTGAGCATTTTTTTGTATACCTGTTGGCTATTTTTATGTCCTCTTTTGAGAAATTTCTATTCAGGTCTTTTGCCCATTTTTAAGTTGGGTTATTTGTTTTTTGTTTTGTCTTGTTTTGTTTTTTGCTGTTGAGTTGTTTGAGTTCCTTGTGTATTCTGGTTATTAATCCCATGTTGGACAAATAGTTTGCAGCCTGATCCTAGAAGGCCAAGTGATGGAGCAGTAGGTGACAGGAACCAGGAACCAAAATTTTGAGTACTCACTCTGTGCCAGAAGTTTACAACATTATTATTTCATATAATCTTTAAAATAACCCTGTAAGAAGAATGCTAGTACTCTTTTCTACTTTATATAAGTAGAAATAGAGACTTTAGAGATAAGTTCATATAGCTAACAAGAAGGGATGTTTAAGCTTAGCTCTAATTCCAAAACTGACATCTCTTCAACTGTACCAACTTGTATGCCAGTTGACACTGGGGTTTCTGCTTTTCTCATAGCCAATCCTCACAGCCTCTCTTCCTTATTTCAGTGTTTTTTTTTCTTTTTTCATTTTTTCTATTTTTCGTTTCAGTGTTCTAAATGAAATATTGTTAAGTAGACCCTTCAGAGACCTCTCCTATAAGATACATTGTGAAATGTGTACTCAACTAAAGATATTTGATCTCGATGGCAGATATTTTTCACAGACCATGATATGGAGTTTTTACCTTCCCCCAATTTTATTATTGCTGGAGTTTCTTTCTCTATATTTCAATTCGTTATTTTGATTTTGAACACCCAGACTATTGAAGTACTTGTTCATCATTCTCTTGGTTTAACAAGCTCTTAATAATTTATGTCGTTATTATTAGTTTAATTTTTTTCCAAGTACTAAACATAGTTTTCCAAATAATGTAAAATATCAAGAGTAACCTACTGACAGTCTTTCTTTCATCCTCTACCCCAGAAAGAACACAATGCTTCAGCTCCTACTTAGATTATTTTGTAAGAGATAACTAGTATTTTATCTAATGAGAACAAAATAATGAATTAGGAGACCATAAAGAAATGTCTCATTTAATGACTATCTTCCTTGTCTACACCTGATGCCCTCATAGCATAGAGCATAGAAATATACTTTGCTGAATAATTTCTGAGTGAGTTAAGCACTACCATGCACCAAATGATTGTTAAGCCTTTTGGGAAAAGCAGAAAGAGGTCAAGTGATTTCCAATGACTGCTTCATAAGTAATATGGTATCAAGATTTATATTTTAAATTTTAGACTGCTGGAATATTTGCAATTCATTTATAAAATTTATAATGATCTGTTAAGTGGAAAAAGAATAATACTTTTCACTTTAAAGGCATTAATGCCTTTTCAGAAATGCAAGTATCTGATATTTATTTTAGTTTGGCCTTAATACTCTTCACAGGAGTCAGGTTATGAAGGAAATTACCTGGGATCTAGAAATATAGCTAAGGCGAGTTCTAAATATCCATGTAGTGTTTTGGTTTTCATGGGTTTGGGTATTCACTAACCTACTGAGTCACCCTTGATGCACTGATAATTTTTGTTTCTTTACTATACATGCAAACTACTGCGATTACTTTTCAATTGAATTCCTTTGGAACCTTGAGGCTAATTAATTTCACTATGCTTCTCAACTCTGTCACCTTGGCTGCCACTCACAAAGTCTTTATCTTCTCACATATTTTAAACTTTGCACTGCTCTGTCCTTCCTCCCATCCTGGTGCATCCTCTTCCTGCTGATTCCTTTTCCAACCTTTTCTACTGTGAGGAGCTCTGTTTCCTAGTAAACAAATTTCCTTGAATCTTGCTTATTATATGTTTAACCCGGAAAATTACTTTTAGGCCTTCTAGATCTTTCTAGGCCTTCAATAATCAGGTAATCTAATAACTTGTGTCTTGACTTCCTCTGCTCTTAATGAATACTAAATACTGAATTTTAAGATCTTCTATTAATGAAATAACTTTTCTAATTAAAAGTATCCGTTGGCTACACAATAATTTTCACATTTCATGGCATGTGCCATGCTTATTTTACCTTAAATTTTCCCATCCTACATGCTCTGCCTAATAAAATCATTTCAGAACAGTTGCTCTTTGTCAAAGAAGCTGCCCTTTTCTGCTGCTGTGTGTTTGTGAACACTGTTTCCTTGCCTTAGAATATAATTCTCCACCTTTCCTTATTTCTGTAACCATAACGTTATTTAAGATCCAGTGAAAATTTCACCTTCTTCAAGAAGCCTTCTCAGATACAAACAATTTGAACCAAACACTCTTTCCATTGTACTTTGATTGCACCTGTATTCTTGTACACAGTCTCTCTTATATTATGTTTGAAATGTGCCTGTATTTGTTTTCCGCCTGATTGCAGGACTTTAAGAGAAGGGACTCTCCCTAAGTCATCTTCGAACTCTTGGAATGGTAGTTCAGGGCTTGGATCACAGCAGGTGTCTTAGGAAGGATATTTTGCTGGCAGGGAACAGAGAAGCCCTGAAAAGCACTAGACAAGAAGGTTATTGTAAGGACAACCAGTGAAATTGCAGGGAAATCTAAATACTGACACTGGAGTATGTACAAGACACTTGGGAACTAGACCTGGGAAGACATTAGAAACACAGAATTTTGTTTTTATCTTTCTCTCTCCCTCAGGGGATACATGGCCTCTCTCATTTCTGTTTCATGTTCTCTCTGTCACACCAGCTTCCTCTAAATCTGGTGACACAATGCCCATACTGTTCTAGCTTGTAACGTACTTGATCTTAGATCTTTTAGCTTTCTTCACTACCCAGCAACTTTCTTTGTTTTAGTTCAAATTTTCTAAAAGGGGATTCTTATAGTTCTTATTTTTGAGCCAGGTCATAGTTTATTGTAGGTTACTGGCTACTAAACTAAAGATTGGCTACTGTTAAGCCAGGTGTATTCTCTAAACAGCTGTGTAAAGACAGAAAGGGTGTGGCAGCACATGAGACACAAAACATCATGTTAGTGTCACAGGGCCTGTTGAAGGGGCTGATTCTTCTAAAGACCCTAGAAAATGCTAAGCATAGTAGGTTTTCTATGAATATTTATTAAATATTCATATTGGAATTGACCTAAAACCTAATATGAATAAAATTTGGTTCAGCTCTTACTGCAGTAATTAGCTTTTCTCATTAAGTACTTACCAATTCAAAGCTAATTATACTATTTAATCATTCTGTATTTATAAAATCAATTTGTTCATACACAGTTCTGTGATTGCATGCTAAATGCATCTAGATTTGTGAATGACAATTCTTTAAAATGGAGCATAATTTGATATTTTAAGCTCTAGATTTTTAAAATGTAATAACTTTTTGTCTATTATTTCTTTCTGAAGATCATTGTCAGGTTGAAAAATATGAACACCAAAGATGGTCTTTCTACTGGTCCCATTACCTGAGTGTTGTTTATTTATTGCTTTGTGACTAGATTTAGAGAAATACTATGGGATTTCCACATCCAGAGAAGCTTTGCTGTCAGAACAGGAGAAATAATAATAATAATAATTCCAAAGCAGTTGAGGTTGGGTGAGATAATGTTTGCCTGGAACGTAGGAGGTATTCAACAAATATTCAGTTATGTTCGAGATATCCAATTATTTTCAAAACATAGCTAACAGATTGGTTGCCCTAAACTACTGCTTTCTTCATTTTGCCCTCTTGAGGCCCTCTTCCTGTTCTCATATTTTCTAATTGACCTCTTGCTAAATTCTCCACTTAAGTTGTACCATCCTCTTTATTTTATCCTTCTAAGACATTCCAGTCTACTTCTTTGTCTTTGCTGTTTATTTTCTCCCCCCTCTTGGAATGCACTGCATCCTTCTTTTAATTTTGATAAATTTTATATTTGTTCAAAGGCCAGTTCAAATCCTACCATTTTCAGGAGAGAGAATCTAGTATAGTGGAGCAAATCTAGATTTTCAAGTCAAAGGACTTTGGTTTGAATCTTCACGTACAGGTTGTGTGACCTTGAACAGGTTGTACAATCTCACTTTATCTGTGAAATGGGTATAAGAAACATGTTACTATAAAATCTTTTAAATGTACCCAGGTCCAAAGGATACTTTCCTTTCTGATTTTTTTCCCTTTAGCCTGTACACATAATGGTATGCTACCTTATATTTTTTCTTTTCTTGTATTTATGCTGTCTATTATTTTTAAAGAACATATTAAGATAAAAATATTCTGCATTTTTAGAAGACTAGATTTTAATAGTTGTAGTTAGCAGCAACCAGGTGACTATTGTTTAGTGGTTAGTGACACTTGTTCCCACTTAGGAACTTGTTCCCATTCTGTGATCAAGTATCCCTAAGGTAGTCCTGACTCCCCCAGAGAAGCATCATTCTGTTTCATGGCAGTTCCATCTTGGGTAATTGCCATGATATTCCCTTTGAACTTAGTTCGAGGAAAACACTGGGAGGAAAGAGTCCAAAACGGGCCTTTGCTCCCACTGTTGTAACATGAATTATTTGCCTGGATAATTAGTGTCTTAGTGCCGTCATCGTAGAGATTAAAGACCACTATAATCCCCCTAGTTTAAGCACCAGCTACCTGCAGGAGTAGTGAGGCAAGCTGCTAAAGATAGCGCTGTTGCAGGCTAAGTGTCTTCTGAGAGAGGGTAGGATGCAACTGCTTGATTTAAGTAATAGCAACTGGAACAAAGACTATTTAGGCTGCAGGGAACACCATAAAAGCATATGCATTATTGTGGTATAAAATCTTGATCGTTATCACAGAGTTGTTATTCTGTTACAGTTAATGGTTTTTCATAGGAATAAAGAGGGCTTTTTCTTTTCCTTATAGTTGGCTGAATAGAATATTGATTGCTTTATATCCCATTTCCTTAAGGAGATCCTGGCTTCTGATATGTGTGTCCTAATAAGACGTTTGCCATCCACTAGTGACTTCTTTATGTTTCAGCCAGGTGTCTCTAAGGTGTGACTAATCATCTACTCCATCATCTGCCTCTTGCCTCCTCCCACTTCTGGCTACCATTTATGAAAGGCAGAAGGGCATCATGATTAAGGTTGTAGACTGTGCCATTAGCTCTTAGCTCCACCACTTATTTGGTGTGACCGGGAGGCTGCTGCATAACCTCTCTGCTTTGTAGTTTTCTGCTTTGTAGCTCCTTCTGTGGTTTCTAAGAGAATTAAATGAGTTAATACACGTAGACTACTTTAAAAAGTGCTTAGGGTCTATGAATAACCACTTTTTTTATTATTAAAAAGGTCATTAAAAATGTTGGTGGCCTCCTGAAGGACAATGACATTAAAAAAATCCACTTCAGGGCCGGCCCGGTGGCGCACTGCTATAGTGCGCCGCTTGGGAGCACGGTGGCGCTCCTGCCGAGGGTTCGGATCCCACATACAGACCGGTTCCTGCTCACTGGCTGAGCGAGGTGTGGGGGCAGCGCCGAGGGTTGTGATCCTGTTGCCGGTCCCGGTCCGGTGTGGGCGCGACACTGAGGGTTGCGATCCGTTGCCAGACACGAAAAAAGACAAAAAGGAAAAAAAAAAATCCACTTCAAATTTTCAAGTTGCTTTAAAAATTATCTACTCCAATGCCCTTATTTTTTTCAGATAAGGAAACAGGCTCAGAAAACTGGGTGCCTGCTACTTGTCAAACCATTTAGCTTATATTTCCTCCTCCTAAATCCAGTGCACTTTCAAATGTGCTTTTCTGACAACATTGGACTCAACGAAAAAAAAAAAAGTGCTTAGGAAATGCAAACAGTCAATAAATGTTGCTTTTAATATTGTAATTGCTATGGAGTATATATGACAGCTGGCTCTTAATCCATATAAGAACTCTCTGGGAAGTAGGTTTATCATAATTGAATAAATATGTGAACTTTGGTTTAGCAAGATTAAAACACAGACACAAAAACAAAGCTAGTAAATGGTAGAAGCAGAATTCAAATGCTAGTCTGACTCTGAAATCTGTTCTCTTAGCCACTATGCTCTATTGCCTGTGGTATGTTTACAAATATTTGTTGACTATGTACAAAATGTTAGTTATATTTAACATTTATTAGGACCATTTATGACACTTTGCACAACTAAGATGTAAGAAGTACATATTTTTTTGTTTGTCTTTCATCAAATGTCTGTAGGAGTGCTGAGCTTAAAACTGGCACTTGCTGAATCCTTTTGATAAACCTAAGTATTGATGAGAGAAGTCACTTCACAACGTCACAGTATCCTTCTCAGATTTCTACCTCAGTGTTCCCTTGAGATTAGGGTCAATGAGTAAAAGGGAAGAAAAACTGGCTTGGCAACTAGGCAGGGGCTTCCCTTGACCCTCCACCTCATTGTGGTTCTTTTCCCAGGTGTTATTTGGAGCAATTTCTTGTTCCCACAGGCTCTTCACTCATTCTTCTGCCCAGCCTGTAATAGCAGGCAGACAAAAGGCACACTAGAGTAGGAAATTATTTGTACTTAAGATTTAGTCGAGTAATATATAATCTCCCTAGAGATAAGCATTTCCAAATTTTGAACTCCAGAACATGCAAGCACTGGAAGTAATGGTGCTTAGTGCTAAAGACCGACCTACTGTGTAAGTAACTTTGAATACCCTTCATGCTGTGGCAGATATACCAGCAAGTGCCATTGAACACTGGAGTAGTCAGGTGGCCTTGATTTCTGCTGCAGCTTTGGAATTATTATCATATTTAACCAATGTAGGTCCACAGTGCGATGAAATCATTTAGAATGAGGATGAGGGAGTCACTTGAATGCTGTACTTTTAATTTTCCGATTGTGAAAGTTTATCTTTGTAATATATGGATGGTTTTCTGGGTATCTTTTGAATGATATCCTGTTAGCTGAACAGAAATTTTAAACTCTAATGAATTTATATTATCCAAAGATGTTTTTTAAACACTGAAGTGAGAAAAAAATTAAATATAATTTCATAAAAATTATAACAAATGTTCTAGACCAGAGACAATATTTGGACTTCAAATACATAGTAACTAGGATATACAATTTTTTTTTTCTGGCTTTAGTCCATGAGCAAATAGTTAAGAAAATAAAATTAGTTTTAGAGCCAATCTTTGAATTTAAAATTTAAAAGCCTTATCTTCCCTTTATCCAAATTACAACCAAATTTTGTATTAAGCAGTAGATGGCTGGTAAATAGGACTTTGGATTAAAAGAAGAATGAAGAAAAGGGTAGAATTTGTTTAAAAGATAAATTCAGGAAACACCTCTATTTTGATTCATCAATTTTGGTGTAATGAGTACCAAAGGTGATTCTAATACAGGTAGTCTGGGATTCATCTTTGAGAAAACTGGATTGGGAGCATATTGTATACTTTAAAGCTACTCAATGAATATTTGCCCCTATATTGTGCTATGTTATTGCAGTTATATAGCCTCTGGCCTCAATTATAATAATGATAAATAATAGTAATGAATCCTCCCATAAGTATTTATTGAGCATCTCCTATTTTCCAGATAGCGTTCTAGGAATTAGCAATACAGCAGTGTTTGTCCTTGCCTTCAAGGGAGTTTATATCCTGGATGGGAGTGACAGAAAATTAAAAAACAAATCAATATATAATATATCAGAGGGTGATAAGTGTTATATGGAAAAACAAAGTAAATGGAAATGGGTCATTGCTCTGTGACGATGAAGGGGAGTAGGAAATGATATAATATTAGTTGAGTTCATTATACTTGTTAGGTGTTTTATTTTTTTCTTGTTAATCCTCAGAATCCAGAGGTGTATTATCCAGAGATGCCAAAACTAAGACTTATGAAAGTTAAATGATTTGCCCAAGGTCTTAGAGATAGCAACTGTTCAAGTCAGAATCAATCTCAGGTCGGTTGACTCTGCTCTACAGTGTGATTCTTCTTGCCTTTCCTCTGACCCAGGTATCTAATGAGTGGATATTTTTATTAGCACCTTTCAGTATACAAAGCGCATTTTCATATACTATTATTTAATCTTTATAATAATTCTAATGAAATAGGTAGTACTATAAGACTTATTTTGAAAAGGAAAAAACTGAGACTCAGAGAGATTAACTGATTTCCTTAAATTAGAAAGTGGCGTGTCCACAAGTCTTTGACTCCAAAGTCTTTGCCCTTTCTAAAAGCTAGAGGCTAAGCTAGAGATGATATAACTCAGTGTTTAGGAGAATGGTCTCTCAAGATGAAAGACTGGCATTTGAATACCATTTCCACCACTTAGTAGCTATGCGACCTTGGGATTTTAAGTACTCTGAGCCTCAGTTTTCTTCTCTGTAAAGTGGGGGTAATAATATTTAGCTTATTATGAGGGTTAAATGAGTCAACACATCTAAAGCACTTAGAACTATTCATGGCACATAGTCAGTGCTATACAAAATTTAGATGTTAATATAATGTGGGGAAGATGAAATTAACCTATAATTAAAAGTCATATGTGCTTCCATATAATTAAGTGTTAAAGGATGTGATTTTGACAATGATTACAGCAGAAGTTCAGAAAATAGTGATGAGCTACCCAGGCACATAGCCTTCTAGTTTCCAGGAATACGCTGGAGCCTTTCAAAGCCCTCCATGGACATCTCTTCCCCCAGCTTTTCTTTTTAAGCTTTTTGGTTAGTCTATGATTAGCCCCAAACCTTTAGTATAAAATTAATTAATTAAAATTTTAAATCAACAAATACAAATTGTGTGTATTTATGGTACACAACATGATATTTTGAAATATGTATATATTGTGAAATGGTTAATCAAACTAATTAACATATGCATTACCTCTCATTACTTCTTTTTGTGGTGAGAGCACTTAAAATCTACTCTGAGCAATTTTCAAGTATATGCTGTTGTTAGCTATAGCCACCATGTTGTACAATAGTTTGCTTGCAGTGATTCTTCCAATATAACACTTTGAATATCTCCTCAATCTCTACCCAACCCTCCTTCTCCCATCTGCAGCCCTTGGTAACTGCCATTCTACTTTCTGCTTCTATGAGTTTGACTTTTTAGATTCCATGTATAAGTAAATCACTTGTCTTCATGTGCCTGGCTTATTTCACTAAATATAATGTCTTCCAGGCTCATCAATGTTGTCATGAATGACAGAATTCTCTTTTTTGAGACTAACTAGTGTTCCACTATGTATATATAACACATTTTCTTTATCCATTCATTTACTGATGGATATTTAATTTGGCTCCATATCCTGGCTATTGTGAATAATGCTGCAATGAACATGGGAGTGCAGGTATCTCTTTGCCATTCAGAGTTTTGTTCCTTTAGATATATGCTTGATAAAGGGATTATTGGGTTATATGGTAGTTCTATTTTTAAGTTTTTGAAGAACTTCCATACAGTTTTCCATAATGGCTGTACTAATTTACATTCCCACCAACAGTGTCCAAGTGTTCCCTTTTATCTACATCCTCTCCAACACTTATTTATTATTGTTATTATTTTGACAATAGTCATTCTAACAGGTGTGAAGTGATATCTCATTGTGAGGTAAATTTCAGGTCCACCCAAGGGACCCAGGCTCCAGGCTCAGCCTCATGGACCCAGGTGCCTGGCTTGTTCATCAGCTGACTCAGGCAGCCAGCCAGCATGCCCAAGGACTCCAGCAGCAAGCCTGCCCATTGACCACAGCAGATGACCTTCCCAGAATCTCTGGATGGGCTGACTGGTGAAGGGCTTTCCCTGCTAAAACTATTCTGTAAATACTGGAATGTACCCACTTCTTAAAATGGGCAGACACCAAAGCATGTCCATAAGGATTACAACCAATCAGGGAAAAATGACACCCCCAAAGGCACAAAATAAAGCACCAGCAGCAGACCCTAAAGAAATGGAGCTTTATGACTGCCTGACAAAAAATTCAAAATAATCATCATGAAGCCTAGTGAGGTACAAGAAAATACAGTCAGACCACTAAATAATACCAGGAAAACAATACTTGAACAAAATGAAAATTTCACCAAAGAGATAGAAACCATAATAAGGAACCAAACAAATTCTGGATTTAAAGAACAATAATTAAACTGAAAAAATTTCATAGAGAGCTTCAACAGCAGACTCTATCAAGTAGAAGAATCAGGGAGCTCAAAGAGAGGTCATTTGAAATCACCCAGTCAGAGGAACAAAATTAAAAAAAAATTAAAAGGGTGAATAAAACTATGGGAATTATGGGATAGCATAAGCACCAACTTTTATCTAACACCTCAGGCAGCTGTGATGTTAAACAATTGCCTCTGATTCTTTTTGACAAATTCTCCTAAGGAAAAGGCTGTTTGCACCAGATGAGTTCTGAGTTAGGTCAAAGTCTGTGAGTAAGATCTTCCAGGAAACCACTAGATAGATCAAATAATGCCCATTTTCTTAGAATGAGACTTTGAAAAACTCCAACCAATTCTGCTCCCTCCACTGGCTTCCAGGATTCCATTTTTTACCATGATTGTGTACTGCTGGTTTTTAAGGATGCTATAAATCTGGGAAGGAGGAAATGGAAATAGGATAAGTTAAAAATGCCTCAAACCTCTCTTATCTTACTGAAATCTAATTTTTTTTCAGTAAGCATTCCCTGGATTGCTGCAAACCTTTAGTTAATTGTCAGAGTTCTGAAAAAGTGGTTTCTGACAAATTTTTTTTTGTGTTCTCGTAGCTTTGATGTAAAAGATTTTTGAAGGTTCTTACTCCACTGTTTTCACTGACTCACTGATAATACTTAATTAAATAACACAATTGCAATAATGCTACAGGAGTAAACAGTAATCTTGTAAAACATGTGATACATTTGTAAAACATGTGATACATTTGATGCGAGCAGATGTGAACATGCTTATGTTCTTAGAGTCCTGTGAACTTCGAGTATTCAGTGTGCCATGGACAGATCTGTGTACTTTAGAGAGGAACTGGAGAGGGTTTTTAAATTTTGTTTTGTTTTTTTCTTTTTATATGAGTGGTTAAATGGATGTGCATCAAGGAAGCATCTTTTTTTTCACACTTAGAACAAAAATGTTTTACTGTGGCTTTTTTTCTAATCACAAACAATTTTTGACTTTATTGAACCATTCTTAAGTTTGAGATCAGTCCAGCATATTCTAACAGCTTTTTAAGGGGTCATAATATTTTGGATTCTGTACATTTAAAGTAGGAAAGCAATTGCATAGCAGGTTCTGCATTCAATTTTTAACAAGAGACTGAGCCTAGAAAGGTCATGAGCACTTTAAAATGCCAGGAAATGCTTTTGTTTTCAACCTTTACTGTTGGGAGTGTTTTCTTCCACTCTCTTATTGCACAGCTTTGAATATTTCTGGGTGAGCCCTGTCGTGGAGTAAACTCAGTCTACTACTTGTTACTTGGTGTTTCCATTGTTACTCTCACTTCATTGGAGTAGAAATCACACACTGAATCTCTTGTGTAGTTACAATAGTGATCATTTCATAGTCAGAGGCTTTCTTCAGTTGGCAGGAACTTGACTACATCTCCAATTGCTTTAAAATATATTATGGAGAACAATATAAAATACATTGTCAGATGCTATCAACTGTCCCACCACCTGCTTGTGTATTAAAGATACATTTCCATCCCTTACTTTTAAAAACAACTTTATTGAGATATATTTTTCATATCATAAAACTTCCCCATTTCAAGTATACAATTCAATGATCTTTAGTAATTCTACTGAGTGGTGAAATTATCACCATAAATCAATTTTGGAGCATTTTCTTTCCCCCAATAAAATCCCTCATGTCCATTTATAGTTAATATCCTGTCCCACCCTCAGCCTCAGGCAATCACTGATAGATATGCTTTATATCTTTGTAAATTTTTCTTTGCTAGATATCTTATATAAATGGAATCTTACATGTGATTTTTATATGTGATTTTTTGATTTTTTTTAATGTTGCATAATGATTTAAAGTACATCTAGGATGTAGCATATATCAGAAATTTGTTCTTATATATTGCTGAAGAGTATCCTATTATATGGACATACAACATTTTGCTTAATAGTTGCTTAATAGGTTGATGGACATTTAGATTGTTTTCAGTTTTTGTCTATGATGAATAATATTACTGTGAACATTCATGTGCAAGCCTTTGTACAAACTCTAGTTGTTCAACTATATTGTTTAACAGGCTATCTTCTCCCCAGTGAGTTGCATTGACACCTTTGTCAAAAATAGAATGTATACATAAAAGTTTATTTCTGCTCTCAATTTTTTCTCACTGACCTATATATGTTGATCCTTATGCCAGTATCACATTGTCTTGATGACTACAACTTTACAGTAAGTTTTGAAATTGGAAAGCAAAAGATCTCCAACTCTGTCCTTGTTCATAATTGTTTTGGCTATTCTAGTTTTGCATTACCACATAAATTTTAGAATCTGATTGTCAATTGCTGCAAAAAAGGCTACTGGAATTTTGATAGAGTTGCATTGAATTTAGAGGTCAGTTTGGGGAGAATTGCAATCTTAACAATAGTGAGTCTTCCAATCCAAAAACGTGAAGTGTCTCTTTATTTGTTTAGATCTTTATTTTTTACTCAACAATGTTTTATAACTTTCTGTGTACAAGTATTGTACTTTTTTGGTCAACTTTATTCCTAAGTCTTTTATTCTTTCTGATGCTATTGTGAATGGAATTGTAGTCTTAATTTCATTTTCATATTGTTTACTGCTCATATATAGAGCTCGATAGATCTCATTTATTTTGATGCCTACCTAAGAAATTTATGTGATAGCAGGGTCCTGGCTGATTTAAAGTGCTGCTATAAATTCTTAAGGTGATAATAAACCTCTCATGGATAAAACCGTATCTTATTCATCAGAGTATAGCTGAAGGCCTTAGCATAGATCTTGCACATGATGGGAATTTATCATACTGTTATTGAATAAACACATGAATTTTGGAACATTATTTTTTCAATTTAAAACAACTGATTCCCATTAGTAGTCAGTTACCTTGATGCAATCTTGGTCTATATAAGTAATATGAGTTAAAAATTCATCATAAGCTCTTATCAAGTTAGGAGTTAAGGGTTTTATCACTGATAAGAACTATAAGTTTTATGAAATTACATTATGTCTTAGCATTGGGGGTTTTGTGACAAATGTCTTTGTGTTGATAAAATAAACACTTTTTGAAACTGGATAGATGGCAATCTCTTCTCTTCAGGAAATCTCTTCTAAGTTATAAACTTACAGGTATTGCAAAAGAAAATTTGATGTACCAGTTAGTCAGCACACCTAGTTAGTAGTTCTTGAGTTTCTGCTACTGTCTTCACTTACCTCCACCTCCATAATATAGAGTTGGGGGGTATTTCTTAATTTCAGGGCAGAGTAAACCTTATATTTTGCCTTGTCCAAATGTTTACCTCTGTGTGCACAAATCTTTTTCTCATAAAGTGGAGGTTTAACAACATTTGTATAAAGCTTGAGGAAACCTTTTTCATGGGTTGAAAAGTGGATATTACGATAGAATGATCACTTGCAGACTACCAAGCATGTATGACCGGGCCCTATAAGAGGAGTGTCAGTCCCAGTTTTTGGCCTGTATTTTACATTTTTTAATAAAATATTAATATTTGCATTAAAATAAGCTGGATGGATTTGTACATGCTATTTTGTACTTTCAGCTTCTGCCCTGATCTTATGCAGATTCTTGTGCAGTGATCAGAGTTCTCACTAAGAAGTATTATAGTTAAAACTGAGAGAGAGGAACCAGTAATCTGACCCTCTTGGAAGCAATGTATCTGACATCTCCCATTCGAGGAGAGCAGGGAGGGCCCCTGTTGATAGAACAGATTGCACCAGAACATGAAATGAGAACAGCTCTCTCCTTCTGGTCTCAGGTGGTGGTGGGAGGTAGCCTCTCGAGGTATCAGCCAATTGTGTTGTGGCCCATGCCCTGTCCTGTGAAATTCATGGAGTCATCATCAATCACTGGGGTTAGAGGAAAATGGAAATTTTAGCTGATGTATATATGAAAAAATGTATGGAGAATAGAGATTGAGTTGGTCTATTCTAGAGGGTGTCTAGAGAGATCTGATTGTTCTCCCTACAATGCTATTGTCACTTATGGTAAGTTATAAATCTAAATCTATTTATCCTTTTGGTATTTTGTAACACTTTTTAACTTTTAATAACTCAAAAAATTAAAATTGCATTAAAATGACAAATTAAGTAGTGAATTTCTGTTTCTCAGGGATAATTCATACAAAATATTTGTGAACATTTACCCACCAATGGTGGGGTGGCGGGGACATGCAGAGTAATATAACTGAAAGTGTGAAAATCTGAAGGTGTAAAACTGAAGAAATATTAGCATCTACCTCAAAAAATTAAAAGTGTATTTAAGATTATGCCTGAAGACCACAATTTAGCAGATGAATCTGCAGAATGTGCCTTTAATATACCACTCTGGAAAGCACGACATTTTTGTATCAAATAAGTCCTCTTCTAAACTGGTTTTGTTCTTTATTGATTCTGTTTTCTTGTACACTTGTGAAACAATACTGATTATTTATATGTCAGCTCCACCAGCATAATTTTTCAATTAGTTAAATGATGGCAATTTAAAAAATACCCTGCCATTAGATACTTCAAATAAAAAAGTATTTGTTTATTCCTATAATGATTTGATATTTTCCTCCAATTCATAGAAGTTAGAGAAAAACTTAGGAAAATTATTTTGTCAAAGCTGGAACAACTGACTTTACTCTAAATGCCATGATAAATTTAGTGAAGATATTCAATATTTTGATAAAAGCATTGTTTTTTATGCTAATACATATATATTTTTGTGGACTATGGGGTCATGTGCTCATTAAATTGAAACTTGTGCTTTGGGATTGACTGTGGTGCCATAGTCTACACAATAGAAGCTGAAATTTCACCAATCAAAGCAGAAGCTGTAGTTATAAAAATTTACAAATATTTTAATACATAAACAGTGAACTACAAATTTTTGTGATGTAGCCATATTTAAATTGAATAAAAGTACTGTAACATGATAGTATATATATATTGTCCATTATCAAATGGATTTTAGGAATGTTTACATCTGTGAAGAATTTCTTTGTAAACCAATTTAATTGTAATAATGTAAAATTTTATCTAAATAAGTTCTAAATTTTTATTGTAGTTTTGTCAAAATAAATTGAAAATTTTAATCAATATGATTAATGAGCATAGTTCCCAATTGGTCAGCATTTGAAACTTTTAACAAGTTACAATTATTGTAAAGCCTTATGACACTGAACTTTTTGCAGTGACAGAACTGAACAAATTAACTTATGATCTCAAGTGGTGTATAAGACTTAAATTTGAAATTCTGTAACTGCATGTTGAAATAGGTTGACTTTGAGAAGAATATTTTGGTAGAGCTTCTATTTTTAATTAGATAAATTTATATTCTATGCCAGAATGAAATGAAACTGAGAAGGACTGTAATTTTGCAGCATCCAAGTTTGGCAAAGCATTAAAAAGAATCATGAAGAGAGATGACTTATTCGATGAGATTTTTCTTGTAAAAAATATTTGTTAAAGAGAAGTACTTTGAAAAGCACTTTTTGAGGCAAAAAGGCAGTACCTGTGAAAATATTTGGGTTGAAATATTCATGTTTTAGCCCCAAAATTATCATTGATAATATTCCCTATTTAGCAGAAATTGCACTGAATTTACCAAGCATCTTAGCAACTATACAGAGAGTTCTTAATTTAAAATATTATGGTCCACAGAGAAGTATCTATTGTAGATGTTGATAACTTCAAAATACCAAAGAAAAATGCAGGCAGTTCTATGAAAACAATGAAAAAGAATAAGACTATACAGAAAAATAAATTCTTCAGGAAAATACCAGGATGGTATTAGAGACAAATAGTTTTAAAAGCAAAGCAAAATAAGAACAATTTTTCTGCTTTTGATATTTGTTGATGTTTAGATATTCAATATGAATTTTAAAAATTTTGTTTAATGTGTATGGATATGTGTATTTTTAGTTTTTTGGAAATTTTATTTTCAAAAATAGTATTTGTATAGTGTTATTTAAAGGACTGTTTAAATAGTCCAAAAATATAATGCAAATTGGTTGATAATCTTTCAAAAAATTATGTAATTTTAATTTTTTTTTAAATGTCCTGTTTCTATCAAAGGGGTTCCAGCTTGTATAATTAATTGTATGTTCTACATATAAAAAATATGATAGCAAAAGACCTGCATCTTGAGATTTAACTGAACCAACCATACTCAGCACCTGAGTGGCTTCTACCAATTTCATGCCTGACATGGTGCATTTTGCTTGCTTCCCATTCTTTCCTACCCTATCTCCACCTTTGGCTTTGGAGTCTCAGTAGTTCTAATTACTGCTACCTATCTCTTGACTAATGGTTAGGCAGAAGAAATAACATGACTTCTTTGTTTTGACCTTGGAAACCTTTTTTGTCAATTCTTTTCTCAGAAGTCCCATGTGCCTGATTCCAGCCCTTTTGAGTTCTGTATTGGGCAGTTTTATTGATTGCCAGTCTAGTTTTCAGCATTAACACTATTTAAATTTGTACATGTTTTATTTTTCCCTCTAAGAGAAGGTATTAGATATTTTAAAGATTGTTCCCTTTGTGACAGGGTTTAATTTACTTTTACTTTACTCTGAATAATCTAATATTCAAATCAATGCCTACAAATGGCAGTACTTGTGTGCATTTAAATTTATTAACTATTTTTAATAAAGAAACATCTATCTCATTTTCTGACTATCCTAATTCTAGGACAAACTCTTATATAGGCAAATATTTGTTGGATTCATCAAGGCTACAGTTGTATCAGGAAATTTAATTAACTTGAGTTTGTCATTCTTCTGGAATACCAGCGAGGTTTCTATGAGGGTATTCTGCTAAAAATATTGCCAGCTGCAGTTATGATAAAGTTCATCCATGGAAATTTTTGTTTCTGATTATCCCACAATTAATAACCTTGTCTGTAAAAAACTATACCTTTCACATTGATGATATTCAGCCGCTAGTTTTGTGAAAAAATAAAACTAATTATAATGGTCAAAAAATTCAAGATATATTCCTAGTGCTACTTTAATTCTTCTAAAGATGATATGAATATCTCCTATAAAAGATAATAGCTTTTCTATAACCCATATAATGTAAAATATTGCTGATGGCACCGCATCAAAGGAAGTAAAAATACTTTTTCGGCAGGTCGCTGGTACAGGGATTGAATCCTGGACCTTGGTGTTATCAGCACCATGCTCTAACCAGCTGAACTAACTGGCCAGCCCTCAGTAACAATACTTTTTCACTCAACAAATTGATCAAGAAAATATCTTTTGCACTGCTTGGTTTAACCATACTTTTTGTTATTTAAGATACTCAAGAAGTATATTGAAAGAATTTATCAAAATTTCAGGCTGTGTGCATGTGACTTGTTGGGACTTGAAGAAAGGGAGGGTGGCATAAGTGAAAGGTTTATATACCATTTTGGGTTTTGATATTTCTATATTGGTAGTGTCTAAGATGAATTACTCTTCTCTCATCTAGCTGTCTGCAGACATGCAAATCTCCCAAGAGAGGTATAGATGCTGACTTTCATTGCTTAAAGAATGGGTTTCTTCTTTGGCTTGAGGTCCCTGAATGCTGCATTTGAAACTATCCTCATGATGCTACTAATAGCAAATGAAACTGTGTAGACTGTGTGTGCTATACGAAGTCAACAAAAAAGCTATTACTTGCTTGTTCCAAAGATACTGGAAAATAGATTCAATTTAAATAATTTACTCACTAAATAAGGTAGAATTTGTGTGCTGGCTAACAACTCCTATTGCATTTGGATTCTTATGTATAATTCAAGAACAAGCCAGTTGGACGTCCAAGGTGGGGAAAACCAACTTATTGGATATTGCACTTGTTGGGCTTGCCCAGACAAAAAACTGTTTAAGGGATGCTGTATAAACATTTGTTATGTTGTATCTAGTTGCTTCTGATATCAAGTGTATTGTTATTAGAGTCTTACATGCTTTTGAACATCCATCATCCTGTGGGATTATACATGAGATGATTCTACAGTGAAAGAAAACTCAGGTAACTTTCAGAAGGAGTGAGCAGAACTGTGGTTACTAGAGATGGGAAGAGGGGGAGTGGAGAGGGGTCAGCGAGAAATTGGTTAATGGACACAAAGAATGATTACGTTTTGTAATGATGAATATGCTAATTTTCCTGATTTGATCATCACACATTGTGCTCAGGTATTGATATTCAACTCTGTACCCCACAAATGTGTATAATCAATTATGTTTCAATAAAAAAAATCATGCAATGTTCCCAATTCAGAATGTAGTTTTATTCACTTAAATGAAGAATGTGCATCTTTTATCTATCTTATCGTATGTATTTCTGCTTTTGAATGAGTATATGAAAGCCTGTTGAAAATTAGAAATGGATAAAAGTTTCAGATGTATGTGAATAAAACTTATGTAAAAGATAATCAGAAAAAAAGAAAGAAAATTCAAGTAACGTGAACACTCTCCCAGGAGATATGAAAGCTGAATGTAGGGATTCTTCAGAGTTGATTCCAATCAGCTGAAGCTGGTAAATGACCACTAACTTTGAGTATCCCCAGTATACCAGATCCATAGAAGACAGAGACTCTTTCCTGATGAATGAATACTGGGACTTTTCCCTATATGACTAAACATTTCATTTTATTTAAAAAATGCTAACATGTCTTAAAATTAGTGTGTATGTGGATATACCTATTAGTTTTAATTCTTCTATAGATTTTGTAATCACCACCACAGTCAGGACACAGAACAACTCCTTCACTCTCCAAAATTTTCTCTTGCTGCCTTTTTGTAGTCAAATGCTCCCCTCATGCTTAACCCTTGATGACCACTGATCTGTTTTCTGTTTTTATATTTTTGCTTTTTCTCGTTTGCCACATACATGAGCTCATATGGAATATATCCTTTGAAACTGGCTTCCTTCACTCAGCTTAATGCCTTTGAGATTCATCCATATTGCACATGTCATAGTTTGTTCCTTTAATTGCCCAGCAGTAGACCACTGTATGAATATAACAGTTTGTTACTCATTTACCTATTGAACGATATTCATCTTCTCCCCCTCACAGTTTTTGGAGATTATGAATAAAGCTGCTATAAATATCCATGTACAGGTTTTTGTATGAAATAAACTTTTTTCTTTTATAAAATAAGTGAGATTGCTGGGTCATATAGTATGCATCTGTTTAATTTTTTAAGAAACTACCGAACTGTTTTCCAAAACATCTATACCATTTTGCTCTCCACCCTTCCTCCCCACCCCCAAGCAATATATGAGTTCCACTTGCTCTGCATCCTTGCTAGCACTTCGTATTGTTAGTTTTTTGAATTTCTGACACTAATAGGTTTGCGGTGATATCTCATTATAGTTTTAATTTGCATTTCCCTAAAGACTAATGATGTTGAGCATATTATCATATACTTATTTGCCATCTGTATGTCTTCTTTAGTGAAGTGTTGGTTTAAATCTTTCATCTAATTTCTAAAAAATAGGTTGTTACTTGAGAGTTTTTAAAAAACATAAATTCTGGATTCAAGTCCTTTGTGGGAGTTGAGATTTGTTTTAACAAGCTATTCACACATAATATGTATTTATTTGACTCTATCCAGAGGGCTAATTTTCAATGCTTAACTCTAGTATAAACACCATAAACTCCTTTTTAGTAAATAAAATTGCTGAGTTTTTTCTTTCAGTCAACTGCTCAGTGAATTTTTTCATTGGTCTCTGCTCCCTTGTCTGTCAATAGATTTGAATTTGAAAATAACAAAAATCTGGTGATCTTTTTAAATTGTTTGATAATATAAATTCTTGCTCTGACACCTCCCAACTAGGCTACCTTAGATGTTACTTAATCCCCCAGAGTCTCAATTTACCTCACTGTAAAATAAAGTTGTGTCTTAGAATTTTTGTGAAGATTAAATAAGGTAATGTGTATAAAGTGCTCAATTAGACCTTGGTGCATAGTGGAAGTGCAACATATTCCTCTCTCTCCTATATCAACGATATTTGTTCTGGCTACTTTCATATGCTTTAAGCATATATTTAATCTTGCAAATTAACAAATGCATAGGAAACAAACTTTAGAAAAATAGTTAATCTGACAAAAAAATCAAATTTCCAATAATGGAGGCATTTAAGATTTCTAGTATTCTCTGCCAGATACTGTAGTTCTGTGACTAGCTGTTTAGGAAGTCAGGAAATCGGCCTGTCAATCTGTAATAGCAACTGCATAATGTACTTCCTTAGCGAACTCAATTAGAGCTACCGCTATGGATGAGAAGAGGCCAAAAAAAGTGATTAGAGCTCATAAAAGCATTAGCAGTCCAATAATTGTATAATGAAGTGCAAGTGCTTCCACAATCATGGAAGAAACATAAGTGCTTAGTTAGATAGTTATTTGTTGTTAATCAAAGACTATTTTTCTGGCAGTAAATTGTTAGTTGTGATTTTATTTATCCTGAGTAACTAAATTACCTTAGGTTTTCCTAATGTAAATGTAAAGACTTTAGGAATAACTTTTGGTCTTTTAAAACATTATTTTTTAAAGCATCTAAAGATATCAGTTAATTTTGGAAGATAATGCAAAGAGGGATAAACTTTAGAAAAATAGTCCATGCAAGAGAAAAAGCCTCTAGTGAGTCAATTCCAAGATACACTCTTGGTAGGGCCATTTGAGAGAAAAAGAGAGTAACTGGGGTTGCGGGGTGAGAGGGAGAGAGAGAGGTTAGCTAACCATTGTTAGGCTGCAGCAGTGGTTTCTTGCACACTGGGCCACCTGGGGGAGGAGCTTTAAACGATATTGGATTGGTGCCTGACTTCCATCCCCAAACATTCTCATTTAATTGGTATGGGGTTTGATCTAGACACTGGGAATTTAAAACCCTCCCTAGGTGATTCTAATATGCAGTGAGATTTGGGACCTACCAGATTAGATGCATATGAAAAGAAAGTTTGGTTAAAGGTCACTCTTGACTGACAGCTGGATAGGAAGCAAATAATGTCCAATAACAAGACTTTAATTAAACTTCACAAGAAATTTGCTTAAGCATTTTGCCAGAAATGTTAATTTCTTTCCCAAAGGAAGAAAAGATTAGCTTTTATACCAGCTTTGAGACAGTTTTTCTTCTACAGAGGGAATTACACTGGAGTAGAAATTACGAAACTTGGTTCTTGACCTGTTTCTGGTTCTTATGTCCTTGCTCACCACCTGAGTTATACTGGGAACTTCTTAACCTCACTAGCCTTCAGTTTACTTATCAGTAATGATTATATGGGACTAGATAAATTTTATAATATTTTCTAGCTCTAAAATTCTGTAATTTTATAAAGTAACAAAAATAATAATAAACGAATAAGATAAAAAGTGAAAAAAAATGAAATGGTAAATTTTATTAAATACATTTAATATATGTAACTTGAAAAATCTGAGCCACCTTGGTGCTGGCGGCAGCATAGATTTGTATTTAACACACACACACACACAATTCAACTTCAGAACTCTTGAAGATTGAGAGAAGACTAATGATGGAATTGTCTTACTCAATGTACATAAAATGGCCTAATAATACTTTTTAACCATTTCTTTTCCATGTCACAAAACAGCTGTTTCCATTGACCACCCACTCCCATTTTCTTTTCAAGGTCTTCATCCAATTCCCAGTCTGCTCTTTAGAACTCCTCTTTGACCATCGGGACCTTTTTCTTTTAAGATTGGCTCAGTAAGGCTTTGTCTGCTGAATTTATTTGGGCTGAATCCAAGTTCCAGAGAACTTGGAACTATATGTAAGGAAGGGGTCCCAGGAATCAATTAGAATTCTGTTCCCTCCTCATCTAGGAGGACATGTTTATTACAGAAAAAGGATATGGAATGTTCAATGAATATATCCCTTCTTGGCTGCAGTGGGCCACCAGACAGTCCTCTATGTCATGGTCAAAACAAATGCATCTGTTTCTACCCTTCCAAAGTTTTGGGCAGTCATGGGTTGTTATGGACTTTAGTCTATAATAAAAGGCATCCTAAAGAGCCAGAAAGTTAGTGCCTAGCTGGTAGTCCTGTTTGTAAACCTTGTCATATTAAAAGCAGATCAGAAGAAACACACAAGGTCCTACTAGGACCTAAATTCTGGTCTGGCTTCAAGAAGGCCCATACCTGGGATGAAGGAGTCACTTATTTCTATTCACTGGAGTTGTGATGGTTGGGAATTTGATGTCAAGAGACTGAATTATACCTATGCTACTTGATTCCCCAGGGTCATTCTGGCAATTCTTTTATGAAATCAAAATTTATGCTTCCTGAGGATTGCTGTGGTGGCCACTTTCCCTTCCTTCTCTTCCAATTAGCTTTATAAACCATGATAATTCAAGCCTATGATGAATCTTCCCTGTTGATTCTTCTGGCACTGATCTAATTCAGCTGCTTCTGTTTCTCCCAATTGCACTGCACCACAACTGTGCTGTTTGTTGCCTCATTATTTGACCTCTTTACAAGGAAGATGCACCATTTGCTTGTCTATGAGATTAGCATTGATATGACATATAAGCAAAAGAGTGTCAATTTTTAGTGTTTCTAATTGGCACTAAAACAATAGTGTCCCAAAGTTAGGCTTTGGAGGGAGAAAATGGGTTTTCTAAAATTTTAAAGCTTCCATTAATATACTAAGAGCTAGATCTTGTCAAGCCAGGAATAAAGAAAATTTTCTGCTATGCAGGAAGGAAGGATAGTCTTCTCCTCATATACCTGATGGAATGAGGGGAGAGAAGGTGAATGAAAGATAAGATGTCAGATTTGGAGGATGGTGGGTGCTATGGTTCAAATGGGTCCCTTAAAAGCTCATGTATTGGAAGGTTACCCCCAATATGGTGGTAGAAAGTGGGGGATTTAAGAGGTGATTGGATCTCGAAGATTGTGCCTTCTTGAATGGATTGATCTATTCCTGGAGTAATAGTTGATGGTTTAATGGGTTTTCATGGGTGTCGTTCTGATGGCTTTATAAGGACAGCAGGTGAGAAGGTTAGCTCTCTTGCTCATGCAAGTGTCACAATGTGATACCCTGCAATGCCTTGGGACCCTGTACAGAGCTCCCACCAAGAAGAAGGCTCTCTCCAGATGTGTTCCCTGGACCATGGACTACTTCCCAGCCTCCAAAACTGTAAGAAATAAATTTTGTTTTCTTATAAATTACCCAGTTTTAGGTATTCTGTTATAAGCAACAGAAAAACGACTAATACAATGGGTGTGATTAATAAGCATCTCTCCAGAGTAGACTTGGAGCATGTCCAACATGGTGAAGGAGAACTAGTACAGCACTGGTGGAGAGAGGTGGGTAGCTAGTTGAGCCTAACTAAGGGCTCCTATCTCCCGTGGACTCTATGTGGTGGGCTAGAGATCTTGCATCTTTGTATCCTGGTGGATGAAGGAAGAAGAGGTAGAATGTGCAGATGCTGAAATAGTTTCTGGGGCTTGTGAAGTCATGGGTGGGACATAAGGATGTAGTAATTTTGTGAATATAAGTAGATGGCTGGGTCCATAAACCTCAGTCTGTTTAGACAGACTAGCGACATCTCAGAAAAAGAGGCCTCTGACCAGCAACCCTGCAGCAGAGATCAATGGTGACCAGAGGATGGGTTAGACCTGCTTTCAACATTGTGAGAACCCCTCCCATGTCACCATGAAGTCAAGTTCCTACCCAGAGCCAGATGCCATGTTGCAGAGAAAAGGAGAATTTCTGAGAGGCAAAGTATTTACTTAGAAGATTGAATTACCCCAAAGAAATTAAAATCCGTAAGAGCCGGTTCTATTATATATTGGCATTTCCCCAACCCCCACCCACCCTGACAACTTCTCCATTATTTAATGGGAGCTTGTAAAAAGCTGAAAGCAATTCTGGAAAACAGCAAAGGTATGTTTTCTTTGCATGTTTAGGTAGTTATATGTACCCATCCCTCCTACACATAAATTCTAACAACTCTCCACCATGGAATATATTATTTCCAGGTGGCTAGACAGTTGATACAAAAACAGGAAGCTTTGGGTCTGTAGCTCCACACATAATTCCTAATTTTGGATCTTTAATCTTTCGCTTAGACTTAGGTAGTTTTCAGTGATAAGGGTCTGTCATCTTTGCAGTGTTTTAGTGGCATGGGTCAGCTATTCAATATTTATTGAGTGCCAACAAGGTGTCAGAAAATGTCCCTGTTTTCAGGGAGCTTACCTTCTAGGGGTGAGAGAAAGACAGTAAATAAGAAAAAAAAAAAAAATCTACTTGCAGGGATCCAAGATTAAAATGTATGTTAGACCTCTATTTCTGACTCTGGTATAGTTGTGCCTGGAAGTCACCTTTCCTTATGTTTCCGGATATCTTGGGCAGCAACTCAGCCTCCAGGGCACCCATTCTTTGCCAGAGGGATGGAGCAAGGGCTCTGAACCAACCAGTCTTCTCTGTCACTGTCTTCCTCTTTTCTTTCAGAAAGGATTCTAAAACCATAAGAAATTGGATGACCGTGCAGACTCACTCCCAGCCTGGAATGTCACATGGGAATTTCTCCATCTTCCTCAATTTAGTGAATTCACAGAATGCCTCGTAACCACATAAATCAGCAATTCTGCAGCCCAGCTGGCAGCATAGCAGAGGCTCAGGCGGGGGATCTGCTCAAGCAGCAAATGATCCTTTCTGCTTGGAAGGCAGGAAGGGCTAACACAGGCATGTGATTAGTTATTTTAGTGTTTTGTCCCTGTCACATGTTAATATACTTACTTTTATCACTTCAAAATGGAACTTTTTCTAATCTCAGCTTAGTCAGTCACTCCTCTCAAGACAAACACCATCATCCTCCTTATATATCCGTGTGTTTGTATTAATATGCATTTATATATGAAATATATGCACATATATAAGTATTTATATTCAGTTAGCTTACTCAGAAAATTTGGAATGAAGTCAGATATATAAATTTGGAATGAAGACAGGTATATAAAATATGAAATGAGGTCAGGTATATAAATCAGTAAGAAAAAATTTAAAAGCCTTATAAACTTAACTGGATAGAAGCTGTTCTAATTCTGATAAAAGCAAATATAGCCAATACAAAGATTTTGCCTAAAATTATATTGTTTTTCTTTAGAGCCTTATTTTTTCCACAGCGCAGTGTGGACACTTCTATATTTCCTTCCATGTTCTAATGTTATAAATTGTTAGAATTCTTTAAAGGGGAACATGTATAATATTGCCTAAAATTGGATTCAAGTACTTATTAGAGTACTTCACCTTAATAAAATATACATAAACATTTAATCAGAGTTGGATTTATTATAATTTCATATGATCTTATTTTTAATTTAGCTTAGGAAGTCATCGCTTTTGAAGGCTGATAATCTAAATTAACAATTAGGAGACTTGGTTTTTTTAATCATAAAATGTTTCAAGAATACAAGTAATATAGTAAAGCAATATGAAGAATATCCATGTATCTACCACCCAGCTTTGTGAAATCTTAACCACCTGTCATATTGATATTAGATTTTTAGAGAAACAAATTACTATAAACAGACCTCAATATTTTTATGTGGTCCTACTCAAATTCGTTCCTCTTTTTCTGAATCCTTTATAAAAGTTGTTCACTATTTCAAAGTTGTGGTTATTATTCCTGTACATGTTTTTGTACTTTTATATGTATATAAATACAAAAAACACAAATATTGTTTTACAAATTAAAAACTTATGTAAAAGTTATCATACTGTAGGAATCTTTTACAAGCTGCTTTTTTTTTTACTAGTTATATATATTTTTAACTAGTCATATTTTTGAAATGTGTACATATTGATAAATGTAGTACTTTTTCATTTACTGTGAGTGCTATACAGTATTCCAGTGAATGGCTGGAATTTATTAACTTACTAGTTATAGTAAATTACAATTTATTAATGTACTGTTCTGTTGATGGACATTTAAAGTGCATTCTTTTTTTTTTTTTTTTGCATTTATAAACAGCAATGCAGGGAGAGCATTCTTGTACATGTCTCTGTTAGGTACACATGTCCTCAGGTGTTCATCCAGTCAAAGCAACTCCTCCACTCATGATGACCTTCTCAACCTAATTCTCTCCTAGATTTCAGTTTTCACTCTCTCCCCTCATCCCTTCTTTCTAAAAGTATTAACAGCTGTGTCGTTATTAGTCCTGGGTTACTTTTTATTACTTAGGGTTCCTTTGTATCCTTAACTCTGTAAACAGCCCTTTTGCAAAACAGGTTGTGACAGGTCCTCATGGTCATGAAGATCCAGGTTGTGGCTTCCAGGAGGGTTTGCTTTTATTTCTGCCATTCATCCATCCTAGACCACTTTAGTGTTAATTTCTTAAATCAGGGACTTCCAGGCCATGTGGTAGGTATACATTCAAATTTCAAACTTATTTGTACAGATATGGTGCTACAAACTCTCAGAAGAGATAATTTTGTACCCAGAGGCCATACAAAACAAACTATAATATATTTCCCAATGCTGAGGGATGGATCTATTTTTACTCTACTCATTCACTGAAGGTGTAGGCTTCTAGCATCCAAGCACCATGTGTGTCTGTGTACATGTGTATGAGTGTGTGTGTGTATGTTTATGTATATTTGTGGTGGCTGGTAGGGTGAGGGAATGGGGGGGCCCCAGTTCCAACTTCCCACTTCTCTCAAGCCAAAGACCTCTTATTCTTTTCCGTTGTAGTCGTGAAGATCTAAGTGTCCGCATCACAGTGATTGGCAGAACTGCCCTGACAGCCACACCAACAGCTCACACAACACAAGTCTAGTTGTCAGTTCCCTTTTCTTTTTTGGTCCCAGTGGATTTGCCTTATTTTCTTGTGAATGCATCTATGCCTTTCAAAGCATGATTGCTGTATCTTACCCAGTGTTTCTAGTTGTTTGGGGGACCATTTTTCTGGTTGCTGTGTATGCACATCTTCAGTTTTACAGGGTATTGCCAAAATTGTCTCTAAACAGTGGTACCAATTTGCAGTCTCACTAGCAGTGGCTGTTGTACCATGTCCTATCACCACATGGAATGAAAGAGTGGAATAAAGAAACACTCAACCATATTATCAGATATAAAAAAATTCCATCAAATTAATCATAATAAATGTTATCTCATTGTTTGTTAATGTACATTTCCCTAGTTATAAGTGATATTGATCATATATATGAGGGACATTTTAGACTGCAGTACAGGAAATTGTTTCTTCATATTCCGCATTTATTCCTGCCCCCTCCCTATTGGGCTTTTCCTTCTTAATGTACATTTCCCTAGTTATAAGTGATATTGATCATATATATGAGGGACATTTTAGACTCCAGTACAGGAAATTGTTTCTTCATATTCCGCATTTATTCCTGCCCCCTCCCTATTGGGCTTTTCCTTCTTTTTTTTATTAATTTATAGATTTTAAAAATATGTATTCTGACACAACTCATCTGTGGTTTATTTGTGTCACGGATATTTTTTTCCAAGTTGTGGCTTACCAAGTTGTGGCTTACCTTTTTACTTTATTTATGGTAAGTAGTCTTCATTTTAATACTTTATTTGTTGAATTTATTTCATTCTTTTCTTTTTAAAAACACAAACTGTTTCTTGTTACACTTTGCACTGTGTAATGGAGACACAGAAGAAATTACTAAAAGCAACATCAATGCAATGAGAAGCCCAAAGGGACTGCACCTCCGCCACTCTTCTGTTAGAAGGAGAAAACTGGGTACAGCCCTGAATCAAAGTTAGCTTCTGTTTTTTATTGTAAAGACAAGGAAGTTTCACAAGAAAAATCAGTTGATTTCATCATTTCAAAAAAAACCATACAGACATTGGCTATGTGACAATTGTTATCCATGGCTAAGTATATCTTAAACGAGGGAACACAGCAACATCATTAAAAATAACAGTGTGACAAACCAAAGTACAATTAGTGAAATGTTAAGCTAGTTATACTGTGATCATTATCTTTAACTTAAGATATAACTATTTTTATAACAGCTAAAACAATCATTACATTCCTATGATTCTATCTATCTGTGATTGTTTAAGTTTCCATTAACAAAAAAATTTTCCCTTCAGCAAACATTTCTTGCATATTTTCCTACAGCAATTCCTTCAAAATCTTTTAATGAGATCATTATGCTAACAACCAGTTAACAATCAGCATTTACAATCCCTAACCTAAGCAGTGATTAGAATTGATTTGATGGGCTTTTGCCCCCTATCTGTAGGCTCTTGCCTCCTAGCTAAGGACTTTTGTCCCATAAGATTTTTAGCTAAAAACCCTATCTAATAATCAAATGAAAATAAAAAATACTGACCCTCTACAGTTTTTCCCACTATACTCTCACAACAGGCTTTTGACGCCAGATGTGTGAGGAGTTCTCCCCACCAGCAAGCAAGCAATCACTTCTGAAGCTTACACTAGCTGGGTGCCCTACAATTCAACTCCAACATTGTCTACCAGGAGTTAGCACCAGATCTCATAGGCTGAGGGCTCAGGCCCACAAGACCATCCCCCACTTTTGGTGCTAATTGCAAGCCCAAGGTTGTTTTACCTTTGCTTCTGATGAACTGGCTATAAATTGGGTTACCACGACCCCCTCTGTTGGTTTGATTAGTTTGCTAGAATGGTTCACAGAATTCAGGGAAACATGTACTTACATTTACCAGTTTATAAAAGATATTACAAAGGATACAGATAAAGTGATCCATAGGACAAGGTAGGGGGAAGGGACACAGAGCTTCCATGCCCTTACAGAAGCTCGGTTGTTTTACCTTTGCTTCTGATGAACTGGCTATAAATTGGGTTACCACGACCCCCTCTGTCGGTTTGATTAGTTTGCTAGAATGGTTCACAGAATTCAGGGATACATGTACTTACATTTACCAGTTTATAAAAGATATTACAAAGGATACAGATAAAGTGATACATAGGACAAGGTAGGGGAAGGGACACAGAGCTTCCATGCCCTTACAGAAGCTCCCATAGTTTGTCCTCTTGGGCCTTTTAGGGCATGACTGAAGCATGGACAATCATGTCGAAATGTGATTGGACAAAAAGAGTGTGATCTAATGCTAATAGGCCAAGTGGGGAAACCCAGCAAGGCCTGTCTGTTCAGATTCTTCCAGGCCTCTCTGTGCAGCACTCCTCCCTCCATGGAATGGGGCAGGACCCCTTCTGAAATGGGGGTCTTACGACCTACAATCAGACAAGGTAGTGCAGAGAAGTTTTTTATGGTCAGCTCCAACACAGAAAGGCATGGCAAGATTAGAGTTTTGCCTTGGGGAGAAAAAAAGACGTGAAAGGAGGGCAGGAGATAACAAAGGCTATGGGAGTTGTGATCCATGAACTGTGGGTAGAAACTAACAAGTAAGTAAGTAAATAAATAAATCATAATATCACAGTAGGTATAGGGTCACTTGAAATAAAGACTACATTTTCTAGTTTCCCTTGCACTTAGTCATGTGACAAAAATCTATTAAATTGGATATTATTGAAACCCGTTTGTACCCATTTTATGGATTTTTTTTAAAGTGGGGGGACCTATCCTCCTCCTTCTGTAGAAATTCCAGACAGGATAACTGAAGCTAGAGGCCTGCTTGGGCCATAGGTTGCTGCCATATGTAGAGAATGACAGAGTAGCAAGACAGAAGGACCTCAGTCCCTAAATTATTGTAATGTTGCTATGTCAGTCCTGGATTTCCGAGGTATGTGGCGAGACAAGTAAGCTTGTCTCTTATTCAAGCCATTCTTATTTCATATTTTATGTTACTTATAGCTAAATCTAAATATTACCAGTACAGAAGTTGATACCAAAGTAGGTCTTACACATGAAAACTTCTAAAGTAAGAGACAATGGCTTGGTCTACTAGAGAATAGCAGGGGCACAGTACGAAAGTTTGAAAAGCTGGTGATTCTTATTTGTGGCAAAGCATTTAATTAAATTTTACCAATAATTCCATGGAAGGCAATCTTTGGGTTCCTTTGGCTGAGGCTATAGTATTGGAAGAAATGGTAAGATAAGCTCAGAATGCTGGTATATACTGGTTGCTTCTTGTGGCAAAGTGCTACAAGAAAGGGATAAACTCAGGCTACAGCTAGCTAGACTGCAAGCAGAGATGAAAGGAAACACAACTCTGCCAAGGGAGGCTGTGGTTCCAAGCCCTTTTAAAACACCTTCCATTAGGAGTTCTGCACCAGAAGGTAGGATTCAGTATAGCAGCAAAGATCTGATTTGGATACTGCCTTCACATTCAAGCCTATTATTTCCAGTGGCTTTAGGGTGCCTGACTTTAAGAGAGAGAGAAGGAAATAATTGCTGTATAAAGCCAGTAAATGCAAGACTAGAGTTATAGGCTTAAAATATATTTCCAGGGGCCCACAGCCCGGGAGGGTGAGGTATACCCTCTGCATGCCATGGGGGCCATGCGTCCTCTGTGGAGGCTGCAGAGGAACTGCTGCTGCTGGCTGAACTCAAGCCCAGGCATCCCACCAACTTGATTGAAGGTCGAGCTGTGAAACCTGGACTATTGCCTTCTCCCCAGATGGTTCCTGGTTCATTTAGTCTCAAGGACACTGAATTGTCAATATAATCCCCTGGCCACTGTAGGAGCAGTTTGTCCGTAAAGGGTTTGAAGCCAAAAGCTGGAGTAGCAAAAATGATACAAAAGGGTAAGGCAGCCCAAAGGAGAAGACGCTGGACTGCGGTCAGATCATCGGGATTGGCCTTCAGCCCGTGCCTTCTCCACCTGGTGGGAAGCTCTGGGCACGCCACCATCCCCAGGTACCAGATGTCTCTTGCCTGATCCTTGCTATGGGACTCAACAATGGCCAGATCAAGATTTGGGAGGTGCAGACAGGGCTCTTGCTTTTGAATTTTTCTGGTCACCAAGATGGCATGAGAGATCTGAGCTTCTCACCCAGTGGCAGTTTGATCTTGGTCTCTCCATCATGGGATAAGACTTTGTATTTGGGACCTGAATACACATGATAAAAAGATTCAGGTGTTATTGGGACACCTGCAGTGAGTTTACTGCTGTGTCATCTCCCCAGACTGCAGCATGTTGTGCTCTGCAGCTGGAGAGTTGGTCTTTCTGTGGAGCACGCAGTTCTACACATTAATCTGGAAGCTACAGGGCCACCAGAGCAGTGTTGCCTCTTGCAACTTCTCCCCCAACTCAGCCCTGCTTGTCACGGCTTCTTACAATACCAATGTGGTTATTTGGGACCCTGACACTGGCGAAAGGCTGAGGTCACTTCACCACATGCAGGTTGACTCTGCCGTGGATGAAAGCGATGTCTACATTAGATCACTCAGATGTGTGTGCTTCTCTCCCGAGAAGGCTTGTATCTTGCCATCATGGTAGATGACAGATTCCTCAGGATCTGGGCCCTGGAACTGAAAACTCCAATTACATTTGCTTCTGTGATCAATGGTTTTTGCTGCGCATTTTCTCCACGTGGTGGGCTTATTGCCACAGGGACAAGAGATGGCCATGTCCACTTCTGGACAGCCCCTAGGGTCCTGTCCTCACTGAAGCACTTATGCTGGAAAGCCCTTTGAAATTTTCTAACAACTTACCAAGTCCTAGCACTGCCAATCCCCAAGAAAATGAAAGAGTTCCTCACATACAGGACTTTTAAATCAATGCTACATATCTTGTTTTCTTTGTAGCAGGACAAATCTTTCTGGCAAAGGGGTGGCTGGAATAATTGGCCAAACATCTAGTCATGGATTGAAACAGAATTTCTTTGGGATTGTGAATAGAATGTAGCAAAACCAGATTCCAGTGGTCTAGTCACAGATCTTTTTTTCAAGTGAGTTTTAGAGGAGAAGATTCCACTTCTATGGTGACAGAGCCTTACCTTAAGTCTTCAGTCCACTTACGAACGGCAAATGTTAAACTCTTTCTAGTAGTTTTGATTCAAAGTGTGGTTATTGATGTTGTTTTGGTAATAAAAGTAAGTAGGCCTCCAGATCCTCTCATTGGTGGTAGCAGAGTTGACACTCCCTTAACTGGGGAGTATGACTTCAGCCTAGTACCTGTCATCCCTGTGTATCAGATGCGGTGGTAGCATTGTTTAAAGTTCTCTCCTGCTGTGGTCAGAGTTGCTTTGATGTTGGCAAGGGCTTTCCCCCCTTGGGATCCCCCTCTGACCAGCAGGACAAAGTTTTCATGGAGCCATTTGGTATGAGGTATTAACTTAGTTTAATTAAATTACAGCAGATTCAGAGGCTGTACTCCTGACTGATACAGACACTATTGTTGGCTTTTATTTCCCAAACAATGGTGGGCATGTGGAGAAGATGATAAATTTGTATGTCAGATTATATAAGGATGTACTTCTAAACTGCATGACTGTTCGAATGGCTACTGAGTTTTCAGTTGCCTTTTATTAGCATCATATTTATTTGTATTTTCTCAACAGAGATAAAGTTACCACTGTGATTTTCTTGAAATCTAAAAATTATTGTACTTAAATTAATATGAGTTTTCAGTTGCCTTTTATTAGCATCATATTTATTTGTATTTTCTCAACAGAGATAAAGGTACCACTGTGTTTTTCTTGAAATCTAAAAATTATTGTACTTAAATTAATAAAAACAAAACAAAACAGAAAACCAAAAACCAAAACAAAACGTATATTTCTAGATGAGATTTTTTGGTGTGGGTCATAGGCATAAGAAATTGACATGAAGCAAATATATTGTAATTCTACTAAAATTTTGAGGAATTTCATTGCCACAGAAACAAGGAGTCTGCCCAAAATGGGAATACAACATAGCAAAATCTATGAGAAGCAGCAAAAGCTGTTCTAAGGGGAAAATTTATAGCAATAAATACATACATCAAATAAGAAGAAAGATCTCAAATAAGCACCTAACATTACACCTCAGGGAAATAGAAAAATAACAATCAGTGTGGAAAGTTAGCAGAAGGAAGGAAATAACAAAGATCAGAGCAAGAATAAATGAAATAGAGACTAGAAGAATGATAGAAAAAATTAGCAAAACCAAGAGTTGTTTTCTTGAAAAGACAAAATCAACAAATCCTTAGCTGGACTAAGAGGAAAAGAGAGAAGACTCAAATAAATAAGACCAGAAATGAAAGAGAAGACATTACATCTGATACCACAAAAATACAAAGGATCAGGCGCAGACCCGTGGCTCACTTGGGAGAGTGTGGTGCTGATAACACCAGGGCCACAGGGTTCGGACCCTATATAGGGGTGGCCAGTTAGCTTACCTGGGAGAGCGTGGTGCTGGCAACACCAAGTCAGGGGTTAAGATCCCCTTACCGGTCATCNGCAGTACAGGAAATTGTTTCTTCATATTCCGCATTTATTCCTGCCCCCTCCCTATTGGGCTTTTCCTTCTTTTTTTTATTAATTTATAGATTTTAAAAATATGTATTCTGACACAACTCATCTGTGGTTTATTTGTGTCACGGATATTTTTTTCCAAGTTGTGGCTTACCAAGTTGTGGCTTACCTTTTTACTTTATTTATGGTAAGTAGTCTTCATTTTAATACTTTATTTGTTGAATTTATTTCATTCTTTTCTTTTTAAAATATCTTAAACTCTTCATCTTTAAATACTTAAAAAGTACTTCTGACCTTTGCAAAAAAAAAAAAATCTGCCCTGGTACTAATTATTAAGATGATCTATTAACCTCAGATGGTATAATCCATACTCTTTTTTTAAAAATGCTGTTTTTTTTGTTTATTTTTTAAAATTACAAGTTGTTATCAATATGTCCATATTTCAATGACTCTATTAAATACAGTGTGTAATACTTATTCTCACAGGCAGTGACTACAGTGAATTTTGGTCTAAGATTTAGTCTTTATACTTTCAATAATGACTACATTCTATATATATCTGCTTCCATGAATAGACTGTTATAAGAAAAACAAAATTAAGCAAGATGATTATGATTAAACTGTAATTTATTATGATTATTGCTAATAATAACAATATTAGAAAATATACATAGCACTTACTTTTATTAATTAATAATAATTAAATGGAAATGAAGAATCTTTGGAAAGTAAAAAGTAGAAAAACATTATTCACAATCTCATCTTCTGAATACAATTAAAATTTTGGCATTTTTCCTCTTAACTTTCCTTTATATGCGTATGATTCCTCCTAACACAGACGTAAGGAATTTATATATACAATTTTATATTGTTATCCTTTACTTAATTGTGTTAAGTATTCATAATATGACATAATATGCTTTCTACTTTAGAAGGACTTAAGGCAGTTTAAGGAATAATTCAAGATAAAACATTTAAAGATAGAGAGGGAGGTCCAGTCTTATGGAAGCAGATTGTCTCTGGTACCTACCTGTCAGGTAGATTGTAGCACTGGGACTGTGAATTTGAGTTTCATGTTTTCTTAGCTAAGGTGAAATGGGTAACTTGTGAGTGTCATTTTTTTTTGTGTGTTAATGACTAAAGAAAACATTCTTACTGATACAGAAAACAAGAGACGTGTTAATAAGCACAACATTTTTATGAAATTAAACTCAATGTAGAAATTTATTACACTGGAAGTATGGCTAGGGTGACCATATACATTTTCTTCTGATTCTAGGCACTTTTGAGAGTGTATGGGTGCTCTGTTAATAACTATTGGGACAATAGGACAGCTGAAGTAAATAGAGACTGTCCTAGGGAAACTGGAATTTGTGTTCACCCCTAGTTATAGGGCTGACATACCTTTGCCCTTTCAAAGCTTGTTCCTTGATCTCCTTTACCTAACCATACATTCTTTCCATATGTGGTCCCTTTTTACATAAATAATATGTGAAAATATGATGCCATCAATCATTGGATAAATGAAGATTTGTCAAAGATCTGACTTTCGTGTTGGGTACTGATAAGTTCAAGTACAATCACTCTGCAGATTTGTAATCTGTATATTTAAATATATTTATGAGGATCTGAAGATATGGTTGACTCTATGGTATTGTTTTAAATATTTTCTATTTTTTGGAAATACATTTTATCTGTTACATTATGAATTTGATAGATACTGTTAGCTGCTCCCAACAGTCTTCTCTTCTTACATACTATTGGACTCTTAATCTTTAGGTAGGTGTATAGAAAAAACACAAACTGTTTCTTGTTACACTTTGCACTGTGTAATGGAGACACAGAAGAAATTACTAAAAGCAACATCAATGCAATGAGAAGCCCAAAGGGACTGCACCTCCGCCACTCTTCTGTTAGAAGGAGAAAACTGGGTACAGCCCTGAATCAAAGTTAGCTTCTGTTTTTTATTGTAAAGACAAGGAAGTTTCACAAGAAAAATCAGTTGATTTCATCATTTCAAAAAAAACCATACAGACATTGGCTATGTGACAATTGTTATCCATGGCTAAGTATATCTTAAACGAGGGAACACAGCAACATCATTAAAAATAACAGTGTGACAAACCAAAGTACAATTAGTGAAATGTTAAGCTAGTTATACTGTGATCATTATCTTTAACTTAAGATATAACTATTTTTATAACAGCTAAAACAATCATTACATTCCTATGATTCTATCTATCTGTGATTGTTTAAGTTTCCATTAACAAAAAAATTTTCCCTTCAGCAAACATTTCTTGCATATTTTCCTACAGCAATTCCTTCAAAATCTTTTAATGAGATCATTATGCTAACAACCAGTTAACAATCAGCATTTACAATCCCTAACCTAAGCAGTGATTAGAATTGATTTGATGGGCTTTTGCCCCCTATCTGTAGGCTCTTGCCTCCTAGCTAAGGACTTTTGTCCCATAAGATTTTTAGCTAAAAACCCTATCTAATAATCAAATGAAAATAAAAAATACTGACCCTCTACAGTTTTTCCCACTATACTCTCACAACAGGCTTTTGACGCCAGATGTGTGAGGAGTTCTCCCCACCAGCAAGCAAGCAATCACTTCTGAAGCTTACACTAGCTGGGTGCCCTACAATTCAACTCCAACATTGTCTACCAGGAGTTAGCACCAGATCTCATAGGCTGAGGGCTCAGGCCCACAAGACCATCCCCCACTTTTGGTGCTAATTGCAAGCCCAAGGTTGTTTTACCTTTGCTTCTGATGAACTGGCTATAAATTGGGTTACCACGACCCCCTCTGTTGGTTTGATTAGTTTGCTAGAATGGTTCACAGAATTCAGGGAAACATGTACTTACATTTACCAGTTTATAAAAGATATTACAAAGGATACAGATAAAGTGATCCATAGGACAAGGTAGGGGGAAGGGACACAGAGCTTCCATGCCCTTACAGAAGCTCCCATAGTTTGTCCTCTTGGGCCTTTTAGGGCATGACTGAAGCATGGACAATCATGTCGAAATGTGATTGGACAAAAAGAGTGTGATCTAATGCTAATAGGCCAAGTGGGGAAACCCAGCAAGGCCTGTCTGTTCAGATTCTTCCAGGCCTCTCTGTGCAGCACTCCTCCCTCCATGGAATGGGGCAGGACCCCTTCTGAAATGGGGGTCTTACGACCTACAATCAGACAAGGTAGTGCAGAGAAGTTTTTTATGGTCAGCTCCAACACAGAAAGGCATGGCAAGATTAGAGTTTTGCCTTGGGGAGAAAAAAAGACGTGAAAGGAGGGCAGGAGATAACAAAGGCTATGGGAGTTGTGATCCATGAACTGTGGGTAGAAACTAACAAGTAAGTAAGTAAATAAATAAATCATAATATCACAGTAGGTATAGGGTCACTTGAAATAAAGACTACATTTTCTAGTTTCCCTTGCACTTAGTCATGTGACAAAAATCTATTAAATTGGATATTATTGAAACCCGTTTGTACCCATTTTATGGATTTTTTTTAAAGTGGGGGGACCTATCCTCCTCCTTCTGTAGAAATTCCAGACAGGATAACTGAAGCTAGAGGCCTGCTTGGGCCATAGGTTGCTGCCATATGTAGAGAATGACAGAGTAGCAAGACAGAAGGACCTCAGTCCCTAAATTATTGTAATGTTGCTATGTCAGTCCTGGATTTCCGAGGTATGTGGCGAGACAAGTAAGCTTGTCTCTTATTCAAGCCATTCTTATTTCATATTTTATGTTACTTATAGCTAAATCTAAATATTACCAGTACAGAAGTTGATACCAAAGTAGGTCTTACACATGAAAACTTCTAAAGTAAGAGACAATGGCTTGGTCTACTAGAGAATAGCAGGGGCACAGTACGAAAGTTTGAAAAGCTGGTGATTCTTATTTGTGGCAAAGCATTTAATTAAATTTTACCAATAATTCCATGGAAGGCAATCTTTGGGTTCCTTTGGCTGAGGCTATAGTATTGGAAGAAATGGTAAGATAAGCTCAGAATGCTGGTATATACTGGTTGCTTCTTGTGGCAAAGTGCTACAAGAAAGGGATAAACTCAGGCTACAGCTAGCTAGACTGCAAGCAGAGATGAAAGGAAACACAACTCTGCCAAGGGAGGCTGTGGTTCCAAGCCCTTTTAAAACACCTTCCATTAGGAGTTCTGCACCAGAAGGTAGGATTCAGTATAGCAGCAAAGATCTGATTTGGATACTGCCTTCACATTCAAGCCTATTATTTCCAGTGGCTTTAGGGTGCCTGACTTTAAGAGAGAGAGAAGGAAATAATTGCTGTATAAAGCCAGTAAATGCAAGACTAGAGTTATAGGCTTAAAATATATTTCCAGGGGCCCACAGCCCGGGAGGGTGAGGTATACCCTCTGCATGCCATGGGGGCCATGCGTCCTCTGTGGAGGCTGCAGAGGAACTGCTGCTGCTGGCTGAACTCAAGCCCAGGCATCCCACCAACTTGATTGAAGGTCGAGCTGTGAAACCTGGACTATTGCCTTCTCCCCAGATGGTTCCTGGTTCATTTAGTCTCAAGGACACTGAATTGTCAATATAATCCCCTGGCCACTGTAGGAGCAGTTTGTCCGTAAAGGGTTTGAAGCCAAAAGCTGGAGTAGCAAAAATGATACAAAAGGGTAAGGCAGCCCAAAGGAGAAGACGCTGGACTGCGGTCAGATCATCGGGATTGGCCTTCAGCCCGTGCCTTCTCCACCTGGTGGGAAGCTCTGGGCACGCCACCATCCCCAGGTACCAGATGTCTCTTGCCTGATCCTTGCTATGGGACTCAACAATGGCCAGATCAAGATTTGGGAGGTGCAGACAGGGCTCTTGCTTTTGAATTTTTCTGGTCACCAAGATGGCATGAGAGATCTGAGCTTCTCACCCAGTGGCAGTTTGATCTTGGTCTCTCCATCATGGGATAAGACTTTGTATTTGGGACCTGAATACACATGATAAAAAGATTCAGGTGTTATTGGGACACCTGCAGTGAGTTTACTGCTGTGTCATCTCCCCAGACTGCAGCATGTTGTGCTCTGCAGCTGGAGAGTTGGTCTTTCTGTGGAGCACGCAGTTCTACACATTAATCTGGAAGCTACAGGGCCACCAGAGCAGTGTTGCCTCTTGCAACTTCTCCCCCAACTCAGCCCTGCTTGTCACGGCTTCTTACAATACCAATGTGGTTATTTGGGACCCTGACACTGGCGAAAGGCTGAGGTCACTTCACCACATGCAGGTTGACTCTGCCGTGGATGAAAGCGATGTCTACATTAGATCACTCAGATGTGTGTGCTTCTCTCCCGAGAAGGCTTGTATCTTGCCATCATGGTAGATGACAGATTCCTCAGGATCTGGGCCCTGGAACTGAAAACTCCAATTACATTTGCTTCTGTGATCAATGGTTTTTGCTGCGCATTTTCTCCACGTGGTGGGCTTATTGCCACAGGGACAAGAGATGGCCATGTCCACTTCTGGACAGCCCCTAGGGTCCTGTCCTCACTGAAGCACTTATGCTGGAAAGCCCTTTGAAATTTTCTAACAACTTACCAAGTCCTAGCACTGCCAATCCCCAAGAAAATGAAAGAGTTCCTCACATACAGGACTTTTAAATCAATGCTACATATCTTGTTTTCTTTGTAGCAGGACAAATCTTTCTGGCAAAGGGGTGGCTGGAATAATTGGCCAAACATCTAGTCATGGATTGAAACAGAATTTCTTTGGGATTGTGAATAGAATGTAGCAAAACCAGATTCCAGTGGTCTAGTCACAGATCTTTTTTTCAAGTGAGTTTTAGAGGAGAAGATTCCACTTCTATGGTGACAGAGCCTTACCTTAAGTCTTCAGTCCACTTACGAACGGCAAATGTTAAACTCTTTCTAGTAGTTTTGATTCAAAGTGTGGTTATTGATGTTGTTTTGGTAATAAAAGTAAGTAGGCCTCCAGATCCTCTCATTGGTGGTAGCAGAGTTGACACTCCCTTAACTGGGGAGTATGACTTCAGCCTAGTACCTGTCATCCCTGTGTATCAGATGCGGTGGTAGCATTGTTTAAAGTTCTCTCCTGCTGTGGTCAGAGTTGCTTTGATGTTGGCAAGGGCTTTCCCCCCTTGGGATCCCCCTCTGACCAGCAGGACAAAGTTTTCATGGAGCCATTTGGTATGAGGTATTAACTTAGTTTAATTAAATTACAGCAGATTCAGAGGCTGTACTCCTGACTGATACAGACACTATTGTTGGCTTTTATTTCCCAAACAATGGTGGGCATGTGGAGAAGATGATAAATTTGTATGTCAGATTATATAAGGATGTACTTCTAAACTGCATGACTGTTCGAATGGCTACTGAGTTTTCAGTTGCCTTTTATTAGCATCATATTTATTTGTATTTTCTCAACAGAGATAAAGTTACCACTGTGATTTTCTTGAAATCTAAAAATTATTGTACTTAAATTAATAAAAACAAAACAGAAAACCAAAAACCAAAACAAAACGTATATTTCTAGATGAGATTTTTTGGTNCCTGGGAGAGCGTGGTGCTGGCAACACCAAGTCAGGGGTTAAGATCCCCTTACCGGTCATCCTTTTTAAAAAAAAAAAAAAAAAAACAGCAACAACAACAGCAAAGGATCATAAGACATTACTATGAAAAATTATAGGCCAACAAACTGGGTAATCTAGAAGAAATGGATAAATTCCTAGACACACATAATCTACCAACTCTGAATCAAGAAGAAATAGAAAATTTAAGCAGAACAATAACAAGTAAGAAGGTTGAATTCCTAATAAAAATTCTCCCATCAAAGAAAATCTCAGGACCAGATGGCTTCACAGCAGAATTCTACCAAACATTTAAAGAAGAACTAACAGCAATCCTTCTCAAACTCTTCCAAAAAATCATAGAGGAGGAAATACTTTTAAACTCCTTTTATGAGGCCAGCATTACCTTGATGCCAAAGCCAGAAAAGGATGTTATAAGAAAAGAAAAATAAAGGCCAGTGTTCTTGATGAACATAGATGCAAAAATCCTCAATAGAATACTAACTTCAACAGCTCATTATAAAGATCATTCACCATGATCAAGTTGGATTTACTCCAGAGAAGCAAAAATGGTTCAATATATACAAATCTATAAATGTGATACACCACATAAGCAGAATGAAGGACCAAAACGGAAACTGGGCTGTCATCAGAGTTTCTTCAAAAAGTGTTTCCTTGTTCTTATACACAGCTTCCATAAACTTAAGGGTTAAGAGCAAAAGCTGAGTCTCGTTTCCATTTCTCCTGCTTTCCTAATCAACTCTAAGAACAAAGCATTCCACTTAGAAACCAGGGCTGAGTTTTCCCTGCCTTTCACAGAGCCTAAGTTTCCTTTCTGCTTTTCATGCTTGCTCAATTGGCCTTTGTAAACAAAACTTTCTAGTTGTTAACTTATACCCTTATTCAAAGCACGAATATTTAAGTGTCAGAGTCAGATGCTTTTATGTTCCATTGATACATTGCTTAGGTTGGCGTTT